>NW_010966924.1:0-762 GCF_000463585.1 Tarenaya hassleriana
GGCTGGTTTTGTAATCTAACTTTTATATTTATATAATATTTACCTTTTTACCAAAAAAAAAAACCTTTATTAAAAAAAACAATACAAAGATTTAAGCATCGTATTATAATTGGTCTCCTCTTTACTTTAACAAAGATTAGTTATTATTATATTTACCCAAAAAAAATTAGTTATTATTTGAAAAAAGAGAAAAGTCAAGATTTGAATGAAATATCAAATCAGGATCCAGCTGCATCCGGGTAATTATGCACGTGTCCGTGTCATGCATTTTTTTTAAAACAATTGCACATAAATTCCGTACCTAATTAAATCTTCAATTTTCAATTTGACAAATAAATATCCTAATTTGACTAATTTTACCACGTTAAACTTTTGTGATCTCACGTAGCATAGCATCCTATGTAGATCATAAATAACACGTATGCAACAGATAGCTACCACCTCATGTAAATAAAACGAAAGATTGTCAAATTGAAACCGAAAAGCTGAAAAGTTTATAATTGAACCAAAAATCTTAATCTAAATCGGTTTTAAAACATAAATCCAACATCCCTCTCTTTTTCTAGCAAGTCCAAACGTCCATACTCTAAAAAGCAATGATAACTAAAAAAATTTTAGATTTTATTTCCTCTCCTAATAAAAAATTTCGCAAATTAAAATTTCTATTTAGCATAGACGATTAATAATTTATTTTATTACTCCTAGTGGTCAGGACATTGGACTCTGAATCCAATAGCCCGAGTTCAAATCTCGGTGGGACCT
>NW_010966925.1:0-217 GCF_000463585.1 Tarenaya hassleriana
AGAGAGCATCCAAACATGTTTAGAGTGCATCGAAAAAATATTAGAATGTGTCGAAACATGTTTAGAGTGCATCCAAACATACTTAAAGCGCGTCGAAACACGTATAGACTGCGTCTAAACACTTTTAGAGTGCATCCAAACATGTTTAGAGTGCATCAAAACATTTTTAGAGTGCGTCAAAACATGTTTAAAGTGCGTCGAAACATGTTTAGAGTGC
>NW_010966925.1:2217-22525 GCF_000463585.1 Tarenaya hassleriana
CGGACCTCCCGGACTGACCAAACGTGGTCTGGGGCTGACCAAACTTGGTCAGCTCCGGACCAACACACTAAAAACTCCTTTTCATGCTCGTTTCGGTCAAATCTCGTTTCCATTCTTCGTATTCTTCACGTATAAGTCCATCCTTATTGGTGTGTGACCCTGTAGGCCCATTCGCAGTGGCAGTAGCCTCGAGACCCATTCCCGATCTACAAGTCATGGTTAGCCTCTAGTAAGATGCCATGACCACCCACGTTGAATTCAGTTAGAGGTGATCTAACCAAGGCAATAACAGCTCGAGTTCTGATCCTTTATCTCACGATATCATATGTTGAACAAGGGCATGGTTTGAGCCACCCTTCAAGTTCAACTGCTTTCTCGTCTTGGCAAATCGACTAATAAAATAGATGCAACTTCATCTATAGCGTGGCCACGCGTTTTCATAGTGCGACTTCCACGAGAGGGCCCATCGATATCTCTCCTGTTAAGGAGGTGACAAGTCCCATATTGTATGTCTACTATCTCCATATAATTCTTGAACGTATCTGATCAACGCCGTTATAATCATCCGGTTAAAGACGACGTTTGACGCAGTCAAGACACGCCACTCCTCATATCAGATACTCTAGACATCTCAGGTCTAAGGATCCAAGAACGAACCGCTGTATGAGATTCAAGTCATGACTATTTCCATGTGACAATCTCATGCGGGTCAACCAGTCACTCATTCACAACGAGTACCCATGATTGTGATATGCATCCAATGCATCGATCACACCTCATGCTAGTCTTAATTCATCATTGTTCCCACAATGATAACTGACCAGGGTGTTTAGAATCATTCTATAGTGATTCAAGGATACCGAAATATAACAAACATGTCAATCATATAACGGGAATGTAATGCATTAATAAACCAATGAATCAATACAAAGTTCAAATGTCATATCACGGATCATCCTAGAGCATTACAACCAACAATCTTCACTCTAACACCCTTATCGCATTTATTGATCATCCCGACTCTCCGAACTCCTCACTATCATCCGATTGGAATCCCGACATCGCACCAGATTTAGAACTCAAACCACTATCCATGGACTTCGGTATGAATTTCTCGGATCCAAATCTACTTATCCTGTTATTGTTAACGCTGATATGGACTCTTCCCAAGTCCACAAATTGCTAGATATGCTGCGTAAATACAGAAAAGTGATAGGTTACTCGATCAGAGATATCAAGGACGTCGAATATCAACGCCGTCTCAACCCGAAGCTTCAAGAGGTCGTCAAGAAAGAAGTTATGAAACTTCTAGACGCAGGTATTATCTTTAGAACGGGTTATCACATTCTACCCCTCTTAAAATGAATTCGTCCTCGAATTCAAAATGAAGGTACGATAATATTCACGTACCGAATAGATATGGATAGTGGTCGCGCATATCCTTCTCCAATTCCCATGTCATATCCGACACTCCCTGACTTCTCCATAAGACCTTGACCAAAGGAATCTCTTTGTTCCGCAGTTGCTTCATCTTGTGGTCCATGATTTGTAGCGGTTCATCTCGGAATTGGGCGTCACTGGTAAGCTCAATCTCCTGGGGCTGAAGTATATGAGAGGGATCCGCGATGTATTTTCGCAACATAGATATGTGAAATACATCATGGATGTGGCTGAGCTCTGTTGGTAACTTCAATCGATAAGCTACAGCTCCTACTTTTGCAATCACAGGGTATGGCCCAATGTAGCGCGGTTTAAGCTTCCCACTCTTTCCGAATCTGGCATGTCATCGAATCGCATGTACTCTGAGAAATACTTGGTCGCCAACATCCAATGAGAATTCCCGTCTTCCTTGATCTGCATAAGATTTTTGGCGGTCCTGTGCAATTTGTAAATGAATCTTGATACGACGGATAACCTCTGTGGTCTCTTCCACAATGTCAGGCCCGAACGTTCGACGCTCTCCGATCTCCGTCCAACACAATGGTGTCTTACAAGGACGTCCATACAATGCCTCGTAAGGTGGCATACCAATGCTGGTGTGATAACTGTTATTGTACGCGAATTCACACAACATTAGATATTTGTCCCACGGAATTCCCCAATCCATAATACATGCCCTCAACATGTCTTCAAGCGTCTGAATAGTTCGTTCTGACTGTCCGTCTGTTTGTGGATGATACGCAGTGCTCATCTTTAACTTTGTACCCAATGCTCTCTGTATCGCACCCCACAATCGGGATGTGAATCTAGGGTCACGATCCGAGATGATGTCACTCGGAACTCCGTGTAGTCGGACAATCTCATCAATATAAATTTGCGCCAGCCGATCCACGGTATACTCCTGTCGTATCGGAATAAAATGTGCTGACTTGGTTAATCGATCAACGATTACCCAAATAGTGTTCTTCTTTGTCTGGGTCATTGGCAATCCAACGACAAAATCCATAGCAATAGAGTCCCACTTCTACTCTGGGATCTCTAACGGTTGCAACTTTCCACCCGGCATCTGTCGTTCAGCCTTCACTTGCTGACACGTAAGACATCGAGCAACGAAATCCGCAACATCTTTCTTAATACCGGGCCATGTGTACCACTGTCGTAATCCCTGAAACATTTTGCTGGCTCCAGGATGAATAGCCACGTGTAGTCGGACAATCTCATCAATATAAATTTGCGCCAGCCGATCCACGGTATACTCCTGTCGTATCGGAATAAAATGTGCTGACTTGGTTAATCGATCAACGATTACCCAAATAGTGTTCTTCTTTGTCTGGGTCATTGGCAATCCAACGACAAAATCCATAGCAATAGAGTCCCACTTCCACTCTGGGATCTCTAACGGTTGTAACTTTCCACCCGGCATCTGTCGTTCAGCCTTCACTTGCTGACACGTAAGACATCGAGCAACGAAATCCGCAACATCTTTCTTAATACCGGGCCATGTGTACCACTGTCGTAATCCCTGAAACATTTTGCTAGCTCTAGGATGAATAGCCAGTCTCGATTGATGAGCCTCACGCAGAATATCCTGTCTCAAATCACGATCGTCTGGTACACAAAGACGGTGATGAAGTCTCAAAGAATGCTTGTCATCTAATGTGTAACCCTTCTCACCGTATTTGTCTATATTCTCAATGAATCGTACTAGGTCTGGATCACTGCGTTGTCCCGAGATCACTCGGTCTCTTAAACTCGAAATTTGATCCTCCTCCGAAATTACCATGTGTCCCAACATAGCTGACAGTTCTGCTATGTTCTCTCGTGACGATGATAAGACTCGTATGGTCGATAGGATTCTCTTTCGACTCAAGGCATCAGCAACTACGTTTGCCTTTCCTGGATGGTATGCAATCTCTAAATCATAATCAGCTATCAACTCGAGCCATCGTCGCTGTCGAAGATTCAAATCCTTCTGAGAAACCACATAGGTCAAACTCTTATGGTCTGTGTTGAGCTTAACCTTTTCACCGTATAAATAGGATCTCCAAATCTTCAACGCATGAACTACTGCAGCCAACTCTAAATCGTGCGTCGGATAATTTTCTTCGTGCTTCCGTAACTGTCTTGATGAATAAGCAATCACATGTCCTTCTTGCATTAGTACACAACCTAAACCTTGCTTCGACGCATCTGTATACACATCATACTGTATACCTGACCGTGGTAAGGCTAATATCGGTGCAGTTGTCAATCGCTTCTTGAGCTCTGCGAAACTCGTCTCACACTCCGGCGTCCATTCATACCGCACGTTCTTTCCCGTCAATTTGGTCATTGGTTTCGCCAATTTGGAAAAACCCTCCACAAATCGACGATAATAGCCTGCCAATCCTAGGAAACTTCGGATCTCCGTGGCGTTAGCAGGCGACTTCCACTCCATAACAGCTTCGATCTTTGCTGGGTCCACCTGAATTCCACGAGCTGAGACTATGTGTCCAAGAAAGCCAATCTCTTGTAACCAAAATGCACATTTGCTGAACTTGGCATACAGATGGTTATGCCTCAAACGCAACAACACCTTCCGCAAATGTTCTTCATGACTTTGTTGGTTCGGAGAGTATATCAGGATGTCGTCAATGAATATAATGACAAACTCATCTAGATAATCCATGAATATTCGGTTCATCAACTGCATGAAGACTGCGGGAGCATTCGTTAGTCCGAACGGCATGACAACGAACTCAAAGTGGCCATATCGTGTACGGAAGGCTGTCTTTGGTACGTCCTCAATTTTCACACGAATCTGATGGTACCCCGATCGTAAGTCAATCTTGGAGAACCACTTTGCTCCTTGTAACTGATCAAGTAGCTCATCAATCCTTGGTAGCGGATACCGATTTTTTATGGTTACTTGGTTAAGTCCTCTATAGTCAATGCAGAGTCGCATAGTGCCATCCTTCTTCTTCACAAATAGTACGGGTGCACCCCAAGGAGATACACTCGGTCGAATGAATCCTTGCTCCACTAATTCATTCAATTGTTTCTTCAACTCTGCCATCTCAGTAGGAGCCATCCGATATGGTGTCTTGGATATCGGCTCCGTACCAGGTATCACATCAATAGAGAAATCGACTTCTCTTTGTGGTGGTAGTCCGGGCAAATCGTCCGGAAATACATCCCCGAATTCTTGAACCACTGGAGTGTCCTCAAGCTTCATATCAACTTCTTTTGCTGCAGTAATCACGATGAGGAAGGCATCACACCCTTTCCGAACCATGCTTATAGCTCGGAGGGCTGATATAATCGGAAATGCCGTCTGTATCTTGTCTCCAACGAACTCAAAATTCCCCATCGAATCCGTAAATTGAATAGTTCGTCGATGACAATCAATGTGTGCTCGATGTACAGTCAACCAATCCATCCCTAATATCAAATCGTACTCTTGAATAGGTACGATAATTAAATCGGCAGAAAGATCCCTTCCACAAATTTGTAAGGACACATCATGCAATATTCCACGCATAGGAAGGATCTCTCCGCCGGGTGTATGTATCTGATATCGACTAGTAGTATCGATATCTGTAAGGGCTAACTCATCAGCTTTCTCCACACGCAGAAAACTGTGTGTAGCTCCGGTATCAAACAAGGCATGGCAGAAAATATCATGTATGCACAAAGTACCAGTAATAGCAGCAGCATCGGTCTGCTCGGGGTCCTCCTCTGTAGCAGCATCTTCGGTGGTTGGCTCCTCAACGTAATACTCCTCGCCCTGAGTATCAGCCTCTGCCGCCAACACGTAAACTCGTGGTGCAATGCCAGACTGCTGTAGTGGCTGAGTACGAAGAGGTCTAGAATTTGTCGGAGTGGTCCCCTTCTCTGGGCAGTACGTCGCAATATGACCCGATCGTCCGCACTGGTAGCATGTCGGTGGAGTATTGCATGGCCCAAAATGAACTCGCCTGCATCGAGGACAAGGCCTCCTCTGGGACGACTGTGATGGTGGTGGTCGAACTGCCAGTGCCTTCCCCTTGTCTCGGGATTGACTAGTCTGGTCAGTACTAGTGGAAGGTCGACCAAGGAGAAATCTTCTGGCGGGGGTCCGATCTCGGATTCGAGCCTCCTGCTGCTCCTCATGCTCGCCTCGCTCCATCTTCTCGAGCTGGCAGATGTATCGGCTCAAGGTAGGATACTCCAGTACCTCAATCTTCCTCCGCAGAGAGGGGCGCAGGCCAGCAACGAACTTTTGAATCTTCAATCGTTCTGTCGGAACAAGATTAGCGCCATATCGTAGGAGCCTAGTAAATTCTGCCTCGTAGTCACCAACAGAACGATCACCCTGCTGAAGATTAATGAACTCCACGAGACGATGTTCCTGGTCATGCCGCTTGTAATATTTCTCCTCGAACTCTGCTCGGAACTCATCCCATGTGAACTGATGTCCAGGAATATTGTCTCGCACAACTCCATCCCACCAGTGGCGAGCCTGTCCGAACAGATGGTGACTCGCTATCTCTGCTCGATACTGTAGTGGGCACCGTAGATAATCAAAATCATTTGTGATCCGCACCAACCAGTCCTCAGCAACCTCAGGAATCTGAGAACCCTCAAACCTCGGGGTGTTCATGGCTCGAAGCTCCTTGATCAGTGCAAGGTAATCCACGCCTATTGGTGCGTGAAACGCCGGCAGACCTGGTGGAGGTGGTGGTGGAACATACTCTGGTCTAGCCGCAGGTATGGCTCCAACTGCTGGAGGTGGTATCTGACCCTGATACTGTTGCCACATCCTCTCGCAGAACTGTTGGAAGTCCTCTGGCATGGGGTTAGGGATATGTGCTTCCGTTGCCCCAAGTCTAGGCGCAGGTCGTGCACGTCGTGGAGGCATAGTCACTGTAGACATTGAAAATGAGACTTAGTTCCGGTGACTTCGACACCATTCATTAACTTTTCAAAACCTTGTTCGTCAAAAATACTTTTGAAAACTTTTAAAAAAACATGTTTTTTTTTTTTTTTTAAAAAAAATAAAAATTTACTGGTATCAAGTTTTCGCATATTCTCTTCCGAGGAAGGAACTGCTCTGATACCAAGTTGTGACACCCGTATCCCGCATCCCGCATACAGGACGTGCCACATAGATAAATAAAATCACAACCGTAAAATTTTGAAATGTAAAATTACGGAAAGATTAAAACATTCATTTTAATTATAAAACAGCGGAATATATGATCAAATACATAAGTACGTTTACATACGTACGCAAGATACCAGTATATAATATGAGTGATACGAAAACTATAATACAAAAGTCCAAGGTCTACCACTCTTTATTTTCGAGAGAGAAATACGATAAAGATAATTATACATGATCTGGAAATTGAGCTGTCACCGGGTCCCACGTCTGCCTCAGTCCTTACTGTTGTTCACGACCTGAAACGTTGCGTAACAACGTCCTAAGCTACGTGCTTAGAGAGAAATTCGGGTGTAACCCGAGATTTCTATTTTTATTGAAAACGGCCAAGCAATATAGTGAATACTATACATATACATGCGACGAGGTATATCAATCAATTATCGTTGAATCAATCAGTAATCTCAAACAAAATCCGTCAATCGTCTCTACGTGTATCTCACACGTAGGTAACAACTCGTTCATGCCTGTGTCGAACACAAGGCGCATCAGTCCAAGCAAAATCGTTTGCGAGGACCCCAAGTGATCTTCATACTCCTCATCGGTCACCGATATCACGGCTCTCGGTACCGGTCATCCCCATACCCACTCCAGACATCGATCCCCGATGCCGCCGACTTTCGGGCGAAGCAGCTCTATGCTAACTCCCCCTCGCCGACCATCCGCCTCGGAAAATACTCATCAGACCCGAGCTCAAGCCTTTCAGAGTATATCCGTACCACCTCGCCGGGGGACACACGCAACTACCCGGGTCTCAGGTTTATTTACCAATCAACGGGTGACACATGCAAACCCGAAGTCCGTTCCATGGCCAATGGAACGTTGGCGCGGTTGCCAAAGAACCGTACTTCCTCGTCACGCATTCGAGTGACACACGCAAACCCGAATGCGTGAGTCTCTGGATGCCATAACCGTTTATCAGAAAACGGTGGCGCGATACGAAGATCGCCACAATCACAAACACGTCACCGCGGTATGATAATCGATCCGGATCGATTATCACACATCGGAGACTTCAGTAAATGCAATCATCATTTTATTATTTATAAGATTACCCGACTACAATCATACGTTTCACAATATCCGGACCCATCCAGTATATTGCCAACGTCATGCAATTCTATCCGTTTTAATCTAACTCTAAATATCATTTATTTATCGGTTATACTATTTCTATTATTGTTATTTATTATTATTTATTATTATTTTGTTTTTCAATAATCATTTGAATTTTATTTATTCATTTATTTGTTTATATATTTATCTATTCATTATTAAAACTATTTTTATTGTTATTTTTCAAAATTATCTTATAAATTTACAATATTAACAAAAAATGATTTTGTACATGTCCACGTTATAAATAATGTATCGGAACTGTTATTTTTATTTTTTTTTTCTATTACAAAACAATGACAATTAAATTTACGAATTTAACCCCAATCAATCATCAAATTTGCATAAAACATACAAACTCCGAAATCAATAAAAATAAAATTCTCAAAGCCACATCCAAATTCACTCACCGCGATTTTTGTTCAATGTTAGTTTTTCGATGTGATCTTCATTGTAACTCCGAGATCAAATATTACCTAAATAACAGGTTTTATATATAATATCATTTAACACATTCATACACTATCATAAAAACGTTCTCAACATCTGTCTTATAGGTTTCACTAGATTTTCTTTAAACCCAAAGAACAGTTTCTAGTTTCAGTTTCTTTTATTGAAACGAGTTATTGGTATCGTGTAAATAAATTCAAAATTAAAACTAGGTTTAAAGTGTTTATTTTGAAATAGGCCCGATGGTTGAGAAACATAAAAGTTTGGCACTCCTCAAACAATTTGATTAACGTTTGAAGGTTGGATTGACTTTTTTTTTTTAAAAAAAAAATAATAATTACATCTTCTCTAAATTAGCTTGAAATTTAATGAATATAATACATGCAGAAAGGTTTTTGGAAATGGTTTGAAATTTAAAAGTCACTAGAGTTTACCTTAATCAAGAGAGAGTAGTGATGAAAGATGATATTAGCTTTGGGCAAAGCTTAATTTTTCTCCGGATGATGAATTCTTGGCGTAGAAGGAGTTAAGCAATTTTGGTGTTTTCTTTATCTTTTTTTTTTCTTCTATTTTTGGCTTTAGGAAGAAGAAAAGTTTACGGAGATTTTATAAATCGTCCAAGCAATTAATAGTAAAGATGATAACAATCATTTCATTACTACTCTTAGGTTGTAAACGTGGCTTGTAGTAGTAGTGTAGGTGGCATTCTATAAATTTTAATTATTATCTAGACCATATATGTGTCAAAGATATATTAGTGTTACTTATATATGTAAAGGTGGTAAACGTGGATGATTCATTCCCCTTCCTTTGTCTCTTTCTTATTGTAATTATTGTATTATATATGTTATATATATATATATATGACGGTTAATGCAGCAACTTTTGCTCCATTCCCGACACGGAGATCTACTTCTCCCTTTGCCAATTGTCTACTTCCTCGCAGTCCCTGCACATTTGTACAAATGTGCGAGGCACATCCGGTATCTAATACCCATGATGAAGAAGTACATAAGTTGGCCTCTATAACGAAGATACCAGAAGTTGAAGCTTCTGCAAGCTTCTTCTTCCTTTGATCTTCCAGGTAGAGTCTGCAATTTCTGTACCAATGCCCAATGGCATGACAGAAATAACACTCTTCCTTCTTGGGTTTGGACTTAGGCTTAGTGACAACACTTGTCAATTTCCTTTTGCCCTTACCTTTGGAACGTTTCCTCTTGCTGGAACTCTTTCCAACAATCACCATATCATTCTTCCCTTGGCTCCCAGCTTTCTCTTGGAATGACATATTCAACTGATCATCCATCAATGAATTGTCCATGTCATCTAATTGCTCACGCAATTCCGAAGACATCTTTCCAAGCATCAAGCTGGACACGTCCAGATCATTATCCTCATGCTTCCAATAAGCATCAATGATCGATCCAGAAGCCTTGGTTAGAGGCTTATCCTTCATAAGGATAGATCGCATGGTGAGATTAACCAGATTCCTGCAACAGATATACACTACAGAAAAAGACAAACAAACAGACAGAAAATATGCAAGTCACTTAGTACACTTACTATCACAGATAATAGATGCAATATGACAGGCTCCCACTAAGAAAAACACCCTCAATGAGTTTCCAAGTGAGCTAGGATCCATATTTCACATGCTTTTGAGTCAGCTAGGGCATGACGCTCAAAACCATGCTATTTAGGTAGACAACACTTTGTCAATCACATCCTATGTGATTCCTAGATGAGTATGGGATAGTGATACGCTATCACTGCATGTTCCTCATCCCATCCTTACCATTAGGTCCAAGTCCGACTTGATAACCCAATTCAAGCTCAACCATATTTGAGCTATGAGAATCACGATTTCTCCATACTGCCTCACCAAGATAGTCAGGCACGCTCAGCTAGGGCATGACCCGTAACCATGACGATCGAGGCCTTGACAGTTGCTCTGCTAATGGGCGGTAATAGCTTGAGATTTCAAAATTGAGGCTTCATTTGTCTTGAACACCAGGATACCTTGACTGAATTCAAGTCATTCCAGTCAAGTTGTTCTGATCAACTCGGATGAACTACTCTTAGTTCGTTTGAGGTGTCTATATATAGAATCTCTTGGCCAAACAACATTTGTTTTCCTTAGATTCGATACCAGAACCCTCTCAATATCCTAATTCAGATATTTGATTCGAGACAACGATTGCACAATCAAAACTCTGAATTCTGGATTGTCATCAAGCTTGGTCTTAAGTGAGGCTTTGATTCCGATTCTGATAATCGATCCAACACAACAATTGTTCGATCAAAATCTGAATTCTGCAGAATCACGGATTGTCCAAGGTCCAAACCGACCGTCGGTTTAACTTTGGAAAAACCTGAACACTGGAACGGACGGTCCAGAGAAACACGTGGACGGTCCAGAGAAACACGTGGACCGTTCGTTCCAGCAATCCAGAACGGACGGTCTGCCTCTAATGGTCTGTCCGTTCCAGCAAGCCAGAACGGACGGTCTGTCGAAACACGTGGAACTGCCGTTCCAGAAAGCCAGAACGGACGGTCTGCATCCGTGGACCGTCCGTTCCAGACCTTCTGGAACGGATGACCGAATGCAGACCGACCCCGAATACCGAACGTTCCATCAGACCCAGACCGAACGGTCCGAAGACCAGACCGGATGGTCTGTCAAACGTGATCCGAACCCCTCTTATGGTCATCGGTCCAGACCGGTCGGTCCAACCCTTGGACCGTTCGGTCTGACCTAATTTGACCTAAAAGGAACACCCGCCGTCATGCGTAGACCGATCGGTCTACACTCTAGACCGTTCGGTCCATGCGACGGACAGACTTCGGATCTCGGTTTCGGGTCCCGTAAACTAGGGTTTTCATCCCCGTTTCGACGCACCATCAAGCCTCCTAAGAACCATAGCTCATCCATGCTTTATTCAATAATCAAGATCATCAAACAAACATAGATCTCATGTTTACATGCATTCTAACCATTAAAACCATGAAAACATGCATAGATCTATAGTCTACATGCATTCTAACAATTAAAGACATGCAAACCTGCAAAGATCTATTGTTCACATGCATCTTAACAATTAAAATCATGCAAACAAGCAACAGGCACGGCGATATACAGAGAACCAGGCTCTGATACCACTGTTGGGATTCCCTTCGGGTTCCTAGCATGCGATCTCATCGATCTAGGGTTTGGATTCTAGGTTTCACGCAGCGGAAGGAAAGATCTAAACCTAGCCAAACGTCACACAAAAACCAATTGTGCAATAACCCGAACAATCGTGTATATCGTCGTGGGATTCGAATACTTACCTCGTTCTTTCAAGATCTGGAAGTATCAATCGATCCAGGGCCTGTTTTAATCACCAAGAGTTGAAAGCACAACTCCTCTACACGTATCCACACCGACGGGATGAATTCCAACGCTTTGGAACGTATCTGCTAGGATTCGTGAAGAGAAAAACCGATGTCCTTGACTTGGAATCGATATTCCAATCACTAGAACTCAAAATCAAGCTTCTCTAAGCTCTCTTCTGAATCTGGGACGTATGAGGTTATTCTTTTTAGGGTTTGTGGCGGCTCACTCATTAATTATGATTGCCCAAAACCCTTAAAACGCGAAAACCGAAAACTGCCCGTAAGTCGGACCGTCCGTTCCAGGCCTGGAACGGACGGTCCGACTTACGGGCAGTTTTCGGTTTTCGCGTTTTAAGGGTTTTGGGCAATCTTATTTAATAGAGAGAGCCGCCATAAACCCTAATAATAAAAACCTCAGACGTCCTAAACAATTCCTAGAGCTTTGGAGAAGTTTTCTCTTGAGTTCTAGTGATTGGAATATCGATTCCAAGTCAAGGACATCGGTTTTTCTCTTCACGAATCCTAGCAGATACGTTCCAAAGCGTTGGAATTCATCCCGCCGGTGTGGATACGTGTAGAGGAGTTGTGCTTTCAACTCTTGGTGATTAAAACAGGCCCTGGATCGATTGATACTTCCAGATCTTGAAAGAACGAGGTAAGTATTCGAATCCCACGACGATATACACGATTGTTCGGGTTATTGCACAATTGGCTTTTGTGTGACGTTTGGCTAGGTTTAGATCTTTCCTTCCGCTGCATGAAACCTAGAAACCAAACCCTAGATCGATGAGATCGCATGCTAGGAACCCGAAGGAAACCCAACAGTGGTATCAGAGCCTGGTTCTCTGTATATCGCCGTGCCTGTTGCTCGTTTGCATGATTTTAATTGTTAAGATGCATGTGAACAATAGATCTTTGCAGGTTTGCATGTCTTTAATTGTTAGAATGCATGTAGACTATAGATCTATGCATGTTTTCATGGTTTTAATGGTTAGAATGCATGTAAACATGAGATCTATGTTTGTTTGATGATCTTGATTATTGAATAAAGCATGGATGAGCTATGGTGCTTAAGAGGCTTGATGGTGCGTCGAAACGGGGATGAAAACCCTAGTTTACGGGACCCGAAACCGAGATCCGAAGTCTGTCCGTCGCATGGACCGAACGGTCTAGAGTGTAGACCGATCGGTCTACGCATGACGGCGGTTGTTCCTTTTAGGTCAAATTAGGTCAGACCGAACGGTCCAAGGGTTGGACCGACCGGTCTGGACCGATGACCATAAGAGGGGTTCGGATCACGTTTGACAGACCGTCCGGTCTGGTCTTCGGACCGTCCGGTCTGGGTCTGATGGAACGTTCGGTATTCGGGGTCGGTCTGCATTCGATCATCCTTTCCAGAAGGTCTGGAACGGACGGTCCACGGATGCAGACCGTCCGTTCTGGCTTTCTGGAACGGACGTTCCACGTGTTTCGACAGACCGTCCGTTCTGGCTTGCTGGAACGGACAGACCATTAGAGGCAGACCGTCCGTTCTGGATTGCTGGAACGGACGGTCCACGTGTTTCTCTGGACCGTCCGTTCCAGTGTTCAGGTTTTTCCAAAGTTAAACCGACGGTCAGTTTGGACCTTGGACAATCCGTGATTCTGCAGAATTCAGATTTTGATCGAACAATTGTTGTGTTGGATCGATTATCAGAATTAGAATCAAAGCCTCACATAAGACCAAGCTTGATGACAATCCAGAATTCAGAGTTTTGATTGTGCAATCGTTGTCTCGAATCAAATATCTGAATTAGGATATTGAGAGGGTTCTGGTATCGAATCTAAGGCAAACAAATGTTGTTTGGCCAAGAGATTATGAGACGTTTTCGCCTGTAGTTATGCTGAAGTCCATCAGGATCCTACTTGCCATAGCCGCATATTACGACTATGAGATATGGCAAATGGATGTCAAGACCGCGTTCCTTAACGGGAACTTGACCGAAGTTGTGTACATGACACAACCCGAAGGTTTTGTCGATCCAGGGAACCCGAGGATGGTGTGCAAGCTTCAGAGGTCCATTTATGGACTGAAGCAGGCTTGAAGGAGCTGGAATCTTCGTTTTGACGAGACAATCAAAAAGTTTGGTTTCTCACAAAACGAAGACGAGTCATGTGTTTACAAGAAGGCTAGTGGGAGCACAGTTGTATTTCTAGTGCTGTATGTGGATGACATTCTCCTTATAGGGAATGACGTTCCTACCTTGGAAGACGTTAAGTCTTGGCTAGGAACACAGTTTTCTATGAAGGACCTAGGAGAAGCGGCCTATATTTTAGGCATCAAGATCTATAGAGATAGATCGAGGCGTCTTCTAGGATTGTGTCAGAGAACTTACATCGATAAGTTCTTGAAACAGTTCAAGATGCAAGATTCCAAGAAATGAACCTTACGGATGAGCAGTGGCACAGTTCTCTGCAAGAGTCAGTGTCCTATGACACCTGATGAGCGAGAACGCATGGACCGGATTCCATATGCTTCGGCAATTGGATCCATCATGTATGCCATGCTTTGTACTCGACCGGATGTATCCTATGCGTTGAGCATTACGAGTAGATATCAGTCAGATCCAAGTGAGTCACACTGGATCGCCGTCAAGAACATCCTGAAGTACTTGAGAAGGACTAAGGATGTGTTCTTGGTATACGGTGGGTCGGAAGACGAGTTCGCTGTAAGAGGTTACACCGATGCTAGTTTCCAGTCAGACCCACTGCGTTTTCTGCTTGAACGGAGGCGCTGTTAGCTGGAAGAGTTCCAAGCAGACAACCGTTGCAGATTCTACTACAGAAGCTGAGTATATTGCAGAGTCGGACGCGGCAAAGGAAGCTGTTTGGATCAGGAAGTTTGTTGGAGACTTGGGTGTCATTCCTAGTGCTGATAGCCCCATTGCTCTGTATTGTGACAACAATGGAGCGATCGCACAAGCGAAAGAACCCAGATCCCATCAACCTCCAAACACGTACTCAGACGATTTCACCTTATAAGGGAGATCATAGACAGAGGAGACGTGCACATTTGCAGAGTGTCGACAGATGACAACATTGTCGATCCGTTGACGAAGCCTCTCCCTTCGTCGAAGTATGAGGGTCATGTTAGGGATATGGGCATTAGATGTTTAGCAGTTCATGATTAGAGCAAGTGGAAGATTGTTGGTTTAGTGCTCTATGATGTACTGTTTATGAGCTTTATTCACATACATTTGATGTAATACATTTGATGTATTGATACTGTATACGGTTTTATGAGAGTATTTGATTCATTACATGTTCTTGTATACTAGATGTGTTATGAAATCCATGTATCATTATGAATGATACTAAACTCCCTAGCCTTGTGTCGTTATGGGAATAACGACATAATAAGACTAGTATGATGTGTGATTGATGATCATATAGATGATCATAGGTATTGGATACGGTCACAGTCATAGGTATTCGTTGGAGAACGGAATACTGGATTGACCCGCATGAGATTGTCACATGGACTAGCGTCATGACTGGAATCTCATATGGCGGCTCCATGATTGGATCCTAAGACCTGAGATATCTACGGAATCTAACAGGAGGAGTTGCGTGCTTTGATTACGTCAAACGTTCTGCATAACAGGAGGACTATAAAGGCGTGTATCAGGTACGAAACGAATCATGTGCTGGATTGTAGATTGTCAAGACGGGATTTGTACCTCTCGTAAAAGAGAGAGATATCACTGGGCTTCTCGTGTGAGCGAAACTGTAGAAATGTGTGGCCGCACTATAGACGAACGTCGTCTATTTCAGACAGTCGAACTCAGTGAACGAGAAAGCAGTCGAATAAAATAAGGTGGCTTGTCCATGCCTTATGTTCGACATATGATATCGTGATACAAAAGGATCATCAACCGGAATCATCACTGGCGTTCGTAAGATCACGAACAAACTCTATTCGAGATAGGTAGTCACAGTGTCTTGCTAGAGACCGCCTATGACTTGTGTAACCGAAATAAGAGATTGCGGGTTATACTACTATATCGGATGAGCCCACAGGGTCACACACAGGAAAGAACGAATGCGCAGAAGAGACGAGAAAAACCCGGTGGAGCGGATACTGTCCCGTCTAGGAGTGGACCGAACGGACCGGAACATCTAGTCCGTACGGACCAAATTGTTGGACCGAACGGACTAGAGAGTCTAGTCCAAACGGACCAATTGTTGGACCGAACGGACTGACCCGTCAGACCGAATGGACCTAGTTAAATGACTGGTTCGAACGGACCAAGTATCCAGACCGAACGGACTACTGAACAGTCCGTTCGGTCTGGGTTTCGGATTTAATTTTAAAATCCGGAATTAGGGTTAATCACTTGAATAAGAGGAGATTAATAACCCTAACACAAAAGAGCCGAAAAAAGAGAACTTCTTCAGACCTTTTTGGAGAGTTTAGAGGGTTGAAGAAGTGATCTAAATCTCGTTTTTCTCAAAGCACATCATCGAATAGAAGATTCAAGTCCTAGCAGACAAGTTCCAAAGGTTGGAATCCATCCCGAGGTGTGGATACGTGTAGAGGGCAAGGTATTCTTCCTGCCTACAGTGATCGGACGAACACATCAATTGATACAGGCCCCGGATCGATTGAGGTAAGCGTTCTAACGTTTCTACAAGATCATGCATGATAGGTTTTAGGGTTTCATCAAAATTTTGTTTTACATCCGCTGCGCAAACCCTAGAACTGATCTCTTAGGAATTAGATTCACTCTTGAGATCCCAGGAAAACCCAACATTATCATACCATCACATACGGATCGCCGCCGTACCATGGTCTCAAAACTCACTTTTAAAATATTTTTAGCACAGTCTGAGGTCACATCCTAGTGGGGATATATCCAATCTACCCTTTGACTGCTACAAGGACTTCTTCCTATACCCTTGAAAATCCAAATTAAAAAAAAATGGGGAGAAGTGATGCAAACACCAATTATAACCTCATACTTTTATTAAAAGACCATAAAACCCATTTTAAATTTAAATTAAAAAAAATGGTTCTCTCTTTCTCTCTCCTACAGCAACCCACGTTCTGCCTCTCTCTCCTCACTCTCGACATTTCCCTCTCTTGTTGGGTTATCTACGGATTCCAAGCATGCGATCATATCGATCTAGGGTTTGGTTTATTAGGTTTCATGCAGCGGAAGAAAAATCTAAACCTAGTCAAACGTCACACGCAACCAAACTCGCAGAACCCGAAAGATCGTGTATATCACCGAGGGAATCGTTACTTACCTCGTTCTCGATGAGACTTGAAGTTTGTTTCGATCCGGGGCCTGTTCTAAATCACCAAGAGCTGAAAGTACAGCTCCTCTACACGTATCCACACCGACGGGAAGGATTCCAAACGATTTGGAACGAATCTGCTAGGATTAGTGAAGAAAAGGGTAACTCAAGAGACGAGATCCAATCCCGGGACAATAGAAATCCAAGAGAACAGCTTCTCTAGAGTTCTAGGGTATTTCTCTGAGTTTTTGGTCGGCTCTCTTTAAGTTTAGACGAAACCCTAAACTTAAAATAAGATTAGAAAACCCTAAAAAACAAATTTTGGAAAGTTTCCCAGATCCCGGTCCGCCGGATTGTGGGAACAATGTTGAATTAAGACTAGCATGAGGAGTGATCGATGCATTGGATGCATATCACAATCATGGGTACTCGTTGTGAACGAGTGATTGGATGACCCGCATGAGATTGTCACATGGACAGAGTCATGACTTGAATCTCATACAGCGGTTCGTTTATGGATCCTCATACCTGAGATGTCTAGAGTATCTGATGTGAGGAGTGGCGTGTCTTGACTGCGTCAAACGTCGTCTTTAACCGGATGATTATAACGGCGTTGATCAGATACGTTCACGAATCATTTGGAGATAGTAGACATGCAATATGGGATTTGTCACCTCCTTAACGGGAGAGATATCGCTGGGCCCTCTCGTGGAAGTCGGACTATGAAAACCCGTGGCCATGCTATAGATGAAGTTGCATCTATTTTATTAGTCGATTTGCCAAGACGAGAAAGCAGTTGAAC
This sequence comes from Tarenaya hassleriana, assembly GCF_000463585.1. Lineage (NCBI taxonomy): Eukaryota > Viridiplantae > Streptophyta > Magnoliopsida > Brassicales > Cleomaceae > Tarenaya > Tarenaya hassleriana. Next base: position 19,863 of record NW_010966925.1, read on the forward strand.
TTGAAGGGTGGCTCAAACCATGCCCTTGTTCAACTTATGATATCGTGAGACAAAGGATCAGAATTCGAGCTGTTAATGCCTTGGTTAGATCACCTCTAACTCAATTCTAAATGGGTGGTCATGGCGTCTTGCTAGAGGCTAACCATGACTTGTGGTTCGGAAAAAGTTCCTAAAGTCACTAATATCTCTCCTGTTAAGGAGGTGACAAGTCCCATATTGCATGTCTACTATCTCCATATGATTCGTGAACGTATCTGATCAACGCCGTTATAATCATCCGGTTAAAGACGACGTTTGACGCAGTCAAGACACGTCACTCCTCATATCAGATACTCTAGACATCTCAGGTATGAGGATCCATAAACGAACCGCTGTATGAGATTCAAGTCATGACTCTATCCATGTGACAATCTCATGTCTGAGGATCCAAGAACGAACCGCTTTATGAGATTCAAGTCATGACTCTGTCCATGTGACAATCTCATGCGGGTCATCCAGTCACTCGTTCACAACGAGTACCCATGATTGTGATATGCATCCAATGCATCGATCACTCCTCATGCTAGTCTTAATTCAACATTGTTCCCACAATGTTGACTGACTAGGGAGTTTAGAATCATTCGCTAATGATTCAAGGATGCCGAAATATAACAAACATGCCAATCATATAACGGGAATGTAATGCATTCATAAATTAATGAATCAATACAAAGTCAAAATGTCATATTACGGATTATCCTAGAGCATTACAACCAACAATCTCCCACTATGCTCTATGATCTATCCTACAAGCATCTAATCCCCATACCCTTAACATGACCATCATGTTTTGACGAAGGGAGAGGCTTCGTCAATGGGTCGGCAATATTATCATCTGTCGACACTCTGCTTATCTTCACGTCTCCTCTGTCGATGATTTCTCTGATCAAGTGAAATCGTCTGAGTATGTGTTTGGATCTCTGGTGTGACCGGGGTTCCTTAGCTTGCGCAATCGCACCATTGTTGTCACAGTACAACTCAATGGGATCTGCAATGCTAGGAATAACGCCCAAGTCCCCCACGAATTTCCTGATCCAAACAGCTTCCTTAGTTGCATCCGATGCAGCTATGTACTCGGCTTCTGTAGTCGAATCTGCAACGGTTGGCTGTTTGGAACTCTTCCAACTGATAGCCCCACCGTTCAGGCAGAAAACATAACATGACTGCGATCTGAAGTCATCTCTATCGGTTTGGAAACTAGCATCGGTATAACCACTTATAGCGAACTCGTCTTCCAATCCGCCATACACCAAGAACAAATCCTTAGTCCTTCTCAAGTACTTAAGGATGTTCTTGACCGCAATCCAGTGAACCTCACCTAGTGTAGATTGATATCTACTAGTCATGCTCAATGCATATGATACATCTGGACGAGTACACAACATGGCATACATGATGGATCCAATTGCCGAGGCATATGGAAACCTACTCATGCGCTCTTGCTCATCCTGTGTCTTTGGACACTGAGTCTTGCTAAGAGCAACGTCATGTCCCATTGGCAAGGCACCCCTCTTGGAGTCTTGCATCTTGAACCGATTCAAGACCTTGTCAATGTATGTACTCTGACTTAGACCAAGAAGCCTTCTCGATCTATCTCTATAGATCTTGATGCCTAGAATGTAGGCGGCTTCTCCTAAGTCTTTCATCGAAAAGACCGATCCTAGCCAGGATTTTACTCCTTGCAAGGTAGGAATGTCATTTCCGATGAGCAATATATCATCCACATAAAGTACAAAGAAGACCACTGCGCTCCCACTGACCTTCTTGTAAACACATGGCTCATCTTCGTTTTGCAGGAAGCCAAACGTTTTGACTGCCTCGTCAAATCGAAGATTCCAGCTCCTCGAAGCCTACTTCAGTCCATAAATGGATCTCTGAAGCTTACACACCTTCCTCGGACTCTTAGGATCGACAAAACCCTCGGGTTGTGTCATGTACACATCCTCGAGCAAATTCCCGTTAAGGAATGCGGTCTTGACGTCCATCTGCCATATCTCGTAGTCATAATACGCAGCTATGGCCAGCAGAATCCGTATGGATTTAAGCATCACAACTGGTGAAAAGGTTTCATCATAGTCTATACCATGAATCTGCCGAAACCCTTTCGCTACGAGTCGTGCCTTATAGGTATGCACGATGCCATCCATGTCGGTTTTCTTCTTGAAAACCCACTTACATCCAATGGTCTTAATACCATCGAATGAGTCGATCAAAGTCCATACTTTGTTATCGTACATGGACTGTATCTCAGACTCCATGGCCTGGTGCCATTTCTCGGAATCGGAACTCGCCACAGCTTCTGAATACGACGTAGGCTCGTTCTGTTCTAACAACATGAGTTCGTCATTTCCAGTCACAAGAAAACCATATCTTGTAGGCTCTTGGCAAATTCTACCAGATCTCCGAGGTTCACTAGGAGGTGCTGTCTCAACAACTCGTGATACAGGTTGGACTGTTTCGACCTGTTCGTTCGGTTCTTCGACTATTTGTGGTTCTCGAACTTCTTCGAGATCTATTCTACTCCCACTTACTGATGTACGCACGGAAGAGGATGGAAGCAAGTCTGATCGCAATCACCGGCTCGCGTCTAGCGGCACTCGAACTCACGAACAAACGGGGATAAT
>NW_010966925.1:24001-25039 GCF_000463585.1 Tarenaya hassleriana
TTGGGATTTAGCAACCGGTCCTTGTGTTCGACCCCGTGTTACGACGATCCGTATCCTTGCGGTGAGTTGTGAATCGGGTTATCGATACACACGTATCACTCTTCCTTCTTGGGTTTGGGCTTAGGCTTAGTGACAACACTTGTCAATTTCCTTTTGCCCTTACCTTTGGAACGCTTCCTTTTGTTGGAACTCTTTCCAACAACCACCATATCATTTTTCCCTTGGCTCCCAGCTTTCTCTTGGAATGACATATTCAACTGATCATCCATCAATGAATTGTCCATGTCATCTAATTGCTCACGCAATTTCGAAGACATCTTTCCAAGCATCAAGCTGGACACGTCCAGATCATCATCCTCATGCTTCCAATAAGCATCAATGATCGATCCAGAAGCCTTGGTCAGAGGCTTATCATTCATAAGGATAGATCGCATGGTGAGATTAACCAGATTCCTGCAACAGATATATACTACAGAAAAAGACAAACAAACAGACAGAAAATATGCAAGTCGCTTAGTACACTTACTAACACAGATAATAGATGCAATATGACAGGCTCCCACTAAGAAAAACACCCTCAATGAGTTTCTAAGTGAGCTAGGATCCATATTTCACATGTTTTTGAGTCAGCTAGGGATTTTCGGAGAAATTCTAAGCTTGGTCCGGAGCTGACCAAATTTGGTCAGCCCCGGACCAACTCAGTCTGTTTCTCCTGCTCCGAGCTGACCAGGAATCGGACTCAGTTCGAAAACTGAGCTTGGTCCGTTTCCTTGGTCCGGCTGACCTGGAATCGGAGCGCAGACTTATCTGGTTTTGGTCCGGAGCTGACCAACTTGGTCAGCTCTGGACCAACTCGGTCCTTTTCCCTGGTCAGTCCGCCGGTCCGTCTCGGACCCGTGTTGTTCTCGCCTGGTCCACCGGACCAACTCTTGGTCCGGGGCTGACCAGCGAGAATTTTGGTCCTCCTGACCAAACACGCGGTCCGGAATCTGATCTGTCTGCTGGTCCGGCTGACCAACTCTTGGTCCGGCTGACCGC
>NW_010966925.1:25881-28295 GCF_000463585.1 Tarenaya hassleriana
GCCGGACCAGACCTGGACAGGTGACCTCGGACTGCTCTTCCGGACTGCCTGATCTGACCAGACTTGGTCCGGGGCTGACCAACACACTGAAAACTCCTTTTCATGCTCGTTTCGGTCAAATCTTGTTTCCATTCTTCGTATTCTTCACGTATAAGTCCATCCCTATTGGTGTGTGACCCTGTAGGCCCATTCTAAGTGGTAGTGACTTTAGGAACCTTTCCCGATCCACAAGTCATGGTTAGTCTCTAGCAAGACGCCATGACCACCCATTTAGAATTGAGTTAGAGGTGATCTAACCAAGGCATTAACAGCTCGAATTCTGATCCTTTGTCTCACGATGTCATATGTTGAACAAGGGCATGGTATGAGCCACCCTTCAAGTTTAACTGCTTTCTCGTCTTGGCAAAACGACTAATAGAATAGATGCAAGTTCATCTATAGCGTGGCCACGCGTTTTCATAGTCCGACTTCCACGAGGGGGCCCAGCGATATCTCTCCTGTTAAGGAGGTGACAAGTCCCATATTGCATGTCTACTATCTCCATATGATTCGTGAACGTATCTGATCAACGCCGTTATAATCATCCGGTTAAAGACGACGTTTGACGCAGTCAAGACACGTCATTCCTCATATCAGATACTCTAGACATCTTAGGTATGAGGATCCATAAACGAACCGCTGTATGAGATTCAAGTCATGACTCTGTCCATGTGACAATCTCATGCGGGTCATCCAGTCACTCATTCACAACGAGTACCCATGATTGTGATATGCATCCAATGCATCGATCACTCCTCATGCTAGTCTTAATTCAACATTGTTCCCACAATATTGACTGACTAGGGAGTTTAGAATCATTCGCTAATGATTCAAGGATGCCGAAATATAACAAACATGCCAATCATATAACGGAAATGTAATGCATTCATAAATCAATGAATCAATACAAAGTCAAAATGTCATATTACGGATTATCCTAGAGCATTACAACCAACATCTCTCTCCTAACTCTCGACACTTCCTCTGTTTCTTTCGAAACCGTCGAATTTTCGCCGAAAATCTGTGGATTTAAGCCGAGATTTTCCTCTCGTAAGTCTCTGTCTTTACTCTCCTGAGATTCGAAGCACAAAGAAGGAGAAAATGGCTTCTACAACAGTGGTTCACTCATCTTCGAACGAGACCGATTCTCGAATCCAAATTGCGGAGTTAAGCGACCACATGGTAGGTTACTTCTCTTTTTCTCATATTTGCACGGTTTTGAAAGTTTTTATGTTTCCTTGATGTTTTGCCGTGATGATTCGAAATGATAGAAACTTAGGGTTTTGTATTCGAAATTTTAGGGATAGCATTATAATGTTTGGGTTGAAGTGGTTAAAATCGAAATAATTTGTTGATTTGGGTCTGTTTGTTGTAATGCTCTAGGATGATCCGTGATATGACATTTTGACTTTGTATTGATTCATTGATTTATGAATGCATTACATTCCCGTTATATGATTGGCATGTTTGTTATATTTCGGTATCCTTGAATCATTATAGAATGATTCTAAACACCCTGGTCAGTTATCATTGTGGGAACAATGATGAATTAAGATTAGCATGAGGTGTGACCGATGCATTGGATGCATATCACAATCATGGGTACTCGTTGTGAACGAGTGACTGGTTGACCCGCATGAGATTGTCACATGGACAGAGTCATGACTTGAATCTCATACAGCGGTTCATTCTTGGATCCTCAGACCTGAGATGTCTAGAGTATCTGATAGGAGGAGTGGCGTGTTTTGACTGCGTCAAACGTCGTCTTTAACCGGATGATTATAACGACGTTGATCAGATACGTTCACGAATCATATGGAGATAATAGACATGCAATATGGGACTTGTCACCTCCTCAATAGGAGAGATATCGCTGGGCCCTCTGGTGGAAGTCAGTGTTGGGGTTCCCTTCGGGTTCCTAGCATGCGATCTCATCGATCTAGGGTTTGGTTTCTAGGTTTCATGCAGCGGAAGGAAAGATCTAAACCTAGCCAAACGTCACACAAAAACCAATTGTGCAATAACCCGAACAATCGTGTATATCGTCGTGGGATTCGAATACTTACCTCGTTCTTTCAAGATCTGGAAGTATCAATCGATCCAGGGCCTGTTTTAATCACCAAGAGTTGAAAGCACAACTCCTCTACACGTATCCACACCGGCGGGATGAATTCCAACGCTTTGGAACGTATCTGCTAGGATTCGTGAAGAGAAAAAAAACCGATGTCCTTGACTTGGAATCGATATTCCACCAGGGTGTTTAGAATCATTCTATAATGATTCAAGGATACCGAAATATAACAAACATGCCAATCATATAACGGGAATGTAATGCATTCATAAATCAATGAATCAATACAAAGTCAAAATGTCAT
>NW_010966925.1:28856-32361 GCF_000463585.1 Tarenaya hassleriana
ATCAAGTGAAATCGTCTGAGTATGTGTTTGGATCGTTGATGAGACCATCCAATTCCCCCAAGTATCTCCGCACGCAGCCGAGCTTGGATTCCCTCTATAACACTCCCATCTGAATTTAGTTTCATGACATTAGGAGGCGGAAAGTCCCAAGAAATTTCTCAAGCAGAAAACATAGCCAGACTGCGATCTGTAGTCATCCGGGTCTGACTGGAAACTAGCATCGTGTTGGTTGTAATGCTCTACGATGATCCGTGATATGACATTTTGACTATGTATTGATTCATTGGTTTATGAATGCATTACTTTTCTCGTTATATGATTAGCATGTTTGTTATATTACGGTAATTATCCTTGAATCATTGCAGATGATTCTAAACTCCTTGGTCAGTTATCATTGTGGGAACAATGATGAATTAAGACCAGCATGATGTGTGATAGATGATTATGATCATATGCATTAGATGCAAATCACAATCATGGGTTCTCGTTTGGAACATGAGTCATGACTTGAGATGTCTAGAGTATCTGATATGAGGAGTGATGTGTCTTGACTGCGTCAAACGTCGTCTTTAACCGGATGATCATAACGGCGTTGCTCAGATACGTTCACGAATCATATGCAGATAGTAGACATGCAATACGGGACTTGTCACCTCCTACGCAGGAGAGATGTCGCTGGGCCCCTCGTGGAAATCGGACTGTGAAAATGCGTGGCCACGCTATAGATGAATGTACATCTATTTTCGCCTGAGTATGTGTTTGGATCTCTGGTGTGACCGGGGTTCCTTTGCTTGTGCGATCGCACCATTGTTGTCACAATACAACTGGATGGGATCTGCAATGCTAGGAATGACGCCCAGGTCTCCCACAAATTTCCTGATCCAAACAGCTTCTTTAGCTGCATCCGATGCTGCTATGTACTCGGCTTCTGTAGTCGAATCTGCAACGGTTGGTTGTTTGGAACTCTTCCAACTAATAGCCCCACCGTTTAGGCAGAAAACGTAACCTGACTGCGATCTGAAGTCATCTCTGTTGGTTTGGAAACTAGCATCGGTATAACCACTTATAGCGAGCTCGTCTTCCAATCCGCCATACACCAAGAACAAATCCTTAGTCCTTCTCAAGTACTTAAGGATGTTCTTGACCGCAATCCAGTGAGCCTCACCTGGTGTAGACTGATATCTACTAGTCATACTCAATGCATATGATACATCCGGACGAGTACACAACATGCCGTACATGATGGATCCAATTGCTGATGCATATGGTATCCTACTCATGCGCTCTTGCTCATCCTGTGTCTTTGGACACTGAGTCTTGCTAAGAGCTACGTCATGTCCCATTGGCAAGGCACCCCTCTTGGAGTCTTTCATCTTGAACCGATTCAAGACCTTGTCAATGTATGTACTCTGACTTAGACCAAGAAGCCTTCTCGATCTATCTCTATAGATCTTGATTCCTAGAATATAGGCGGCTTCTCCTAAGTCCTTCATCGAAAAGACTGATCCTAGCCAGGATTTTACTCCTTGCAAGGTAGGAATGTCATTTCCGATGAGCAATATATCATCCACATAAAGTACAAGGAAGACCACTGCGCTCTCACTGACCTTCTTGTAAACGCATGGCTCATCTTCGTTTTGCAGGAAGCCAAACGTTTTGACTGCCTCGTCAAATCGAAGATTCCAGCTCCTCGAAGCCTGCTTCAGTCCATAAATGGATCTCTGAAGTTTGCATACTTTCCGTGGACTCTTAGGATCGACAAAGCCCTCGGGTTGTGTCATGTACACATCCTCGAGTAAATTCCCGTTAAGGAATGCGGTCTTGACGTCCATCTGCCATATCTCGTAGTCATAATACGCAGCTATGGCCAGCAGAATCCGTATGGATTTAAGCATCACGACTGGTGAAAAGGTTTCTTCATAGTCTATACCATGAATCTGCCGAAACCCTTTCGCGACGAGTCGTGCCTTATAGGTATGCACGATGCCATCCATGTCGGTTTTCTTCTTGAAAACCCACTTGCATCCAATGGTTTTAATACCATCGAATGAATCGACCAAAGTCCACACTTTGTTGTCGTACATGGATTGCATCTCAGACTCCATGGTCTGGTGCCATTTCTCGGAATCGGAACTCGCCACAGCCTCTGAATACGACGTAGGCTCGTCATGTTCTAACAACATGAGTTCGTCGTTTCCAGTCACAAGAAATCCGTATCTTGTAGGCTCTTGGCGAATTCTACCAGATCTCCGAGGTTCACTAGGAGGTGCTGTCTCAACAACTCGTGATACAGGTTGGACTGTTTCGACTTGTTCGTTCGGTTCTTCGACTATTTGTGGTTCTCGAACTTCTTCGAGATCTACTCTACTCCCACTGACTCTCTTGGAGACGAACTCTCTCTCCAATAAAGATCCATTCCGAGCAACAAACACTTTGTTCTCAGATGGGTTGTAGAACCAGTACCCTTTAGTTTCCTTAGGGTAACCCACAAATATGCATTTATCAGACTTGGCGGATAGCTTATCAGAAGCAAGACGTTTCACGTAAACGTCACATCCCCAAATCTTCATGAATGCTAACCTGGGACGCTTCCCAGTCCATATCTCATATGGAGTCTTCTGAACCGACTTTGTTGGACAGTTGTTCAGTATAAGCGCTGCTGTTTCCAAAGCATATCCCCAGAAGGATTTAGGAAGATCGACCTGACTCATCATAGACCGTACCATATCTAATAGGGTCCGGTTCCTCCTCTCAGACACGCCATTCCACTGTGGCGTTCCAGGTGGAGTCAGCTGTGAGACAATCCCACAATCTGCCAGATAGTCAGTGAACTCTTGGCTCATATACTCGCCACCTCGATCAGATCGAAGCAACTTGATCGTCTTGCCAAGTTGGTTCTGTACCTCGTTTCTGAAAATCTTGAACAATTCAAGCGTTTCAGACTTATGTCTCATCAAGTAGACATAACCGTACCTACTGAAATCATCAGTAAACGTAACAAAGTACAGATAACCTCCTCTAGCGGGAGAGCTCATAGGACCGCATACATCACTATGTATGAGTTCTAGCAACTCTGTAGCCCGTTCTCCTTTTCCAGAAAAAGGAGATTTTGTCATCTTGCCCATCAAACAAGAATCGCACGATTCAATTGACTCATAATCAAAAGAATCAAGAAGTCCATCAGAATGAAGCTTCGCTATGCGTTTCTCGTTGATGTGACCAAGTCGACAATGCCAGAGATAGGTCGGATTTAAGTCGTTCGGCTTAAACCGCTTGGTACTAACATTATAGATCGACCTGTATCCAGATGGTTCATCTTCCAAAATATAAAGGCCATTAAACTGGTAACCCTTACCATAGAATAAATCGCCTCTATAAATGGACAGATATTTGTTCTCAATAACATGGTTTTAATACCATCGAATGAATCGACCAAAATCCACACTTTGTTGTCGTACATGGATTGCATCTCAGACTCCATGGCCTGGTGCCATTTCTCGGAATC
>NW_010966925.1:33004-33693 GCF_000463585.1 Tarenaya hassleriana
ATCTATCCTTATGAAGGATAAGCCTCTAACCAAGGCTTCTGGATCGATCATTGATGCTTATTGGAAGCATGAGGATGATGATCTGGACGTGTCCAGCTTGATGCTTGGAAAGAGAATCACGATTTCTCCATACTGCCTCACCAAGATAGTCAGGCACGCTCAGCTAGGGCATGACCCGTAACCATGACGATCGAGGCCTTGACAGTTGCTCTGCTAATGGGCGGTAATAGCTTGAGATTTCAAAATTGAGGCTTCATTTGTCTTGAACACCAGGATACCTTGACTGAATTCAAGTCATTCCAGTCAAGTTGTTCTGATCAGCTCAGATGAACTACTCTTAGTTCGTTTGAGGTGTCTATATATAGAATCTCTTGGCCAAACAACATTTGTTTTCCTTAGATTCGATACCAGAACCCTCTCAATATCCTAATTCAGATATTTGATTCGAGACAACGATTGCACAATCAAAACTCTGAATTCTGGATTGTCATCAAGCTTGGTCTTATGTGAGGCTTTGATTCTAATTCTGATAATCGATCCAACACAACAATTGTTCGATCAAAATCTGAATTCTGCAGAATCACGGATTGTCCAAGGTCAAAACCGACCGTCGGTTTAACTTTGGAAAAACCTGAACACTGGAACGGACGGTCCAGAGAAACACGTGGACCGTCCGTTCCAGCAATCCA
>NW_010966925.1:35444-39182 GCF_000463585.1 Tarenaya hassleriana
ATCCATCCTTAATGGTGTGTGACCCTGTAGGCCCATTCGATGTGGCAGTGGCTTCGGAAACCTTTCCCGCACCACAAGTCATGGTTAGCCTCTAGCAAGACGCCATGACTACCCACCTAGAATAGAGTTAGAGGTGATCTAACAAAGCCAGCAATAGTTCGAGTTCTGATCCTTTGTCTCACGATGTCGTATGTTGAACAAGGGCATGGTATGAGCCACCCTTCAAGTTCAACCGCTTACTCGTCTAGGCAAACCGACTGATAAAATAGATGTACATTCATCTATAGCGTGGCCACGCATTTTCACAGTCCGATTTCCACGAGGGGCCCAGTGACATCTCTCCTGCGTAGGAGGTGACAAGTCCCGTATTGCATGTCTACTATGTGCATATGATTCGTGAACGTATCTGAGCAACGCCGTTATGATTATCCGGTTAAAGACGACGTTTGACGCAGTCAAGACACGTCACTCCTCATATCAGATACTCTAGACATCTCAGGTCTGAGGATCCAAGAACGAACCGCTGTATGAGATTCAAGTCATGACTCGTGTCCATGTGAGAATCTCATGCGGGTCATCCACTAACTCTTCCAAACGAGAACCCATGATTGTGATTTGCATCTAATGCATATGATCATAATCATCTATCACACATCATGCTGGTCTTAATTCATCATTGTTCCCACAATGATAACTGACCAGGGAATTTAGAATCATCTGCAATGATTCAAGGATATTTACCGTAATATAACAAACATGCTAATCATATAACGGGAAAAGTAATGCATTCATAAATCAATGAATCAATACAAAGTCAAAATGTCATATCACGGATCATCTTAGAGCATCACAACCAACAGTCAGACTATGAAAATGCGTGGCCACGCTATAGATGAAGTTGCATCTATTTTATTAGTCGATTTGCCAAGACGAGAAAGCGGTTGAACTTGAAGGGTGGCTCAAACCATGCCCTTGTTGGAAAAACGGTTTTCGGATCAAATCAGAGTGTCGAGACGTTTTTAGCCTTCTGACTCGGACCGAGTCAGTACTTGACTCGGACCGAGTCAGTTCCATGCGAGTCGAAGCCCAGAAAGTTTTTGGGCTTGGCTGATGTTTTGACTCAGTCGAGTCAAAGTTTTGACTCGGACCGAGTCAATACTAAATGGGCCGGGTCAAGAGTTGACAATGGGCTTGGGCTGATTCGTTCTGACTCGAACGAGTCAGAGTTCTGATTCGGACCGAGTCAATACTCGGAAAAAGCCACTTTTCACAAGGATTAGGGTTCCTATCTTATAAAAAGGGTATTGGACGCCGTCCTCAACTTACGACAGAAAAAAAGAACCCTAAAACAGAGCAAAAACACAGAAGAAATCGTTTCTTTCATAGTCTAGCTCCCGGGATTAGATCCCACTTGATATACTTCATAGATCCTAGCAGATCGGTTCCAAAAGCGTTTGGAATCCTTCCCGTCGGTGTGGATACGTGTTGAGGGACTGTAACTTCAGTTCTAGGGGATTAAACAGGCCCCGGATCGACTCCTACTTCCGTTTCTTCAGGAATGAGGTAAGTATTCGATTCCCGCGGTGATATACACGATTATACGGGGTTTTACGGATGAGTTTGGTTGCGTGTGACGTTTGACTAGGTTTAGATTATCCTTCCGCTGCATGAAACCTAGTAAACCAAACCCTAAATCGATATGATCGCATGCTAGGAATCCGTAGCGAAACCCAACAGGGTCACAGTGGTATAGGTGACAGGGATGTGTGGGATAATGTTTTGATGATGAATGATATGTTGATTTTGGTCACAATGATATAAGTGTTAGGGTTCGATGTAAATTAGGTCACAGGATCGGTTCGGTCAGATGGTGACTGGTGACTTGGTCATAGTTCACAGGACAATAGGTCACATGGTAATAGGGTAATAGGTCACATGACAATTGGTCACGTGGTACCAGGACAATAGGTCACAGGAGAATAGGTCACATGGTACTATGTCACAGGGTCACAGGTTCACATGAATCGTAGAAACATTAGAACGCTTACCTCAATCGATCCGAGGCCTGTATCAATTGAAGAACTCGCCTGATCATGAAAGGGAGGAAGAATACCTCGTCCTCTACATGTATCCACACCTCAGGATGGATTCCAACGATTGGAACTTGTCTGCTAGGACCCGAATCTGCTATTCGGTTTCGTGCTTCGCGAAAACGAGACTTGGAACTCTTAGAACTCTTTGGATCTCACCCAAAGCTCTCAAAGTTCTGTACCAGACGATTACACAAGTCTCTTAAACGATTAGGGTTTTAATCTCCTTCTTATAAGGTGATTTAACCCTAATTCGGTCTAATTTTCGAACCCGAAAGCCATAACGGACGGTCCAGAAATACACGTGGACCGTCCGTTCCAGCAAGCCAGAATGGACAGTCTGCTGTCTACGCGGACCGTCCGTTTCAACACAGAACAGACGGTCTGCGTCTAAACGTGGACTGTCCATTCCAGCCCCTTCCGTCTCGGTTTTTCCGTCGTTTTTTCGCGCGTTTCGTCCTTCCCTGCGTGTGTGACCCTGTAGGCTCATTCGATATAGCAGTATAACCCGAAATCTCTATTCCGGATATACAAGTCATAGGCGGTCTCTAGAAGACACTATGACTACCTATCTCGAATAGAGTTTGTTCGTGATCTTACGAACGCCAGCGATGATTCCGGTTGATGATCCTTTTGTATCACGGTATCATATGTCGAACATAAGGCATGGACAAGCCACCTTATCTGATTCGACTGCTTTCTCGTTCACTGAGTTTGACTGCCTGAAATAGACGACGTTCGTCTATAGTACGGCCACACATTTCTACAGTCTTGCTCACACGAGGGGCCCAACGATACCACTGTTGGGATCCCTGCAAGTTCCTAGCATGCGATCTCATCGCTCTAGGGTTTGGTTTCTAGGTTTTATGCAGCGGAAGAAAAAAGATCTCAACCTAGCCAAACGTCACACAAAACCAATTGTGCAATAACCCGAAAAAACGTGTATATCACCATGGGATTCGAATACTTACCTCGTTCTATCAAGATCTGGAAGTATGAATCGATCCAGGGCCTGTTTTAATCACCTAGAGTTGAAAGCACAACTCCTCTACACGTATCCACACCGGCGGGATGAATTCCAACACTTTGGAACGTATCTGCTAGGATTTGTGAAGACAAAACGACGTCCTTAACTTGGAATCTATATTCCGGTGTTTAGAACTCAAGAGAAAGCTTCTCCAAATTTCTAGGAAGTGTCTAGGACGTCTGAGATGATTGCCTAGGGTTTGTGGCGGCTCCCCTCATTAATTAGGATTGCCCAAAACCCTGAAACGCGAAATAGGAAACTGTCCCGTAAGTCGGACCGTCCGGTCCAGGTATGGAACGGACGGTCTGACCTTCTACGTGGAACTGACGGTCCGTAATCCTACGCAGAACGGATGGTGTAAATGCCTGGACCGTCCGTTCCAGGTCTGGAACGGACGGTCTGGCGATTGCGAAACGGTCGATCCATTCCTCAGCGGAACGAACGGACTAACATGGCTTGACCGTCTGGAACCCTTCCAGCTCGTTCCGTGGTTCCTTTCTCACGTCGTTTTCTTCACGTGTGATCCATCCCTAATGGTGTGTGACCCTGTAGGTCCATTCGAAGTGGCAGTGGCTTCAGAAACCCTTTCCCCGAACCACAAGTCATGGTTAGCCTCTAGCA
>NW_010966925.1:39669-43182 GCF_000463585.1 Tarenaya hassleriana
CGTTATGATCATTCGGTTAAAGACGACGTTTCACGTAGTCAAGACACGCCACTCCTCATATCAGATACTCTAGACATCTCAGGTCTGAGGATCCAAGAACGAACCGCTGTATGAGATTCAAGTCATGACTCATGTCCATATGACAATCTCATGCGGGTCATCCAGTCACTCGTTCCAAACGAGTACCCATGATTGTGATTTGCATCCAATGCATATGATCATCATCATCAATCACACATCATGCTGGTCTTAATTCATCACTGTTCCCACAATGACAACTGACCAGGGATTTTAGAATCATCTGCAATGATTCAAGGATATCTAACGAAATATAACAAACATGCCAATCATATCACGGGAAAAGTAATGCATTCATAAACCAATGAATCAATACTTAGTCAAAAAGTCATATCACGGTTCATCGTAGAGCATTACAACCAACATATCTCTCTCTTTTACAAGAGGTACAAATCCCGTCTTGACTATCTACAATCCAGCACATGATTCGTTTCGTACATGATACACGCCTTTATAGTCCTCCTGTTACGCAGAACGTTTGACGTAATCAAAGTACGCAACTCCTCATGTTGGATTCCGTAGATATCTAAGGTCTTAGGATCCAATCATGGAACCGCCATATGTGAGATTCAAGTCATGACGCTAGTCCATATGACAATCTCATGTGGGTCAATCCAGTATTCCGTTCTCCAACGAATACCTATGATGGTGATCGTATCCAATACCTATGATCATCTATATGATCATCAATCACACATCATACTAGTCTTAGTATATCATTATTCCCATGATGATACATGACTAGAGAGTTTTAGTATTGTTCATAACAATACATGGATTTCATAACATATTCAAGTATGCAAAACATGTAATGAATAAAACACTCATCCATAAACTCATAGAAAGTGTAAATACATCAAATGTATCCAAATAAGGCTCATACAGCTGTACATCATAGAGCACTAAACCAACAGTTGTGCAATTGCCGTTTATGTACAAAATGGAAGACATTCAGTTCTCTCCTAAGATAAATACCAAGTGTTACCCGTCGCAGACAATAAAAAAAACTAAAAGACTTGTTAAGCCCTGAAGAATGGAGGTATTTCAGTCATGCGTCGCAGTTTCAGCATTTGTTTCACATGCAATTTGATGGCACACTGAAGATGGCTCCAGCAGCGTTCCTGATAAACCATTGTGTCATTGTGGAGGATGAAAATAAATTATGGTTTGTTCTAAATGGTGTGTCCATTAGATACTCCATAGTTGAACACGCTCTCATATCCGGATTGAAATGCGGTGAGTATCCGGCTGGTTGGGAATATATGAGGAAAAACCAGTTTAGAGTGAAGACTTTTGGAAATCGAAAGGTGTCTAAGGAGAGTGTGATAAGACATCTCGAGAAGACGCCAACTCAAAGGGCTGCTGATAAGAAGAAACTGGCTGTTATCATATTGCTCGGAGAAATAATAGATCATGGCACTACAGAAGAGTTTATAAACCATGATTTGGTGGACATGGTGGGTGATTTGGCTTTCTGTGCGAGATTTCCATGGGGACGCTACACATTTGATAGAATAATTGATCAAGTTAGAAAGATCTACGGAAGTGGAGGGCCGAAGAAGAAATGGCATTGTCGGGGGTTTATAATCCCTCTTATGGTAAGGGTTTTTTACTATGTGTATAAATGAAAAGTACCGTTATTATATTGATTTGTTTTGGAATTTAATATTTACACAATATGGTACAGTTGCTTCCTTTCGAATGCATCTCAAATTTGGGTGCCAACGGGATGTATAAAGACATCGAGGGAGCGGATCCGACGTGTCCCAAAATGTGCAAGAAATCCGTCAAAGCAAATGTCAGATGGAGTTTCAACACTGTTATAGATCAGATTGGCACTAAAGCAAAGTACGCATAAAATAGGACATGATGAACAGACTTCTGACTCGGACCGAGCCAATTTTGACTCGGACAGAGTCAGTACAGAAAGTTGTCTGGTTGTCAAGTTTTCTGACTCAGACCGAGTCAAGTGTTGACTCGGACAGAGTCAGTTGATCAGACTTTGTTAGATGCAATTGTTGCATCGTTTCAAGTGTCTGAGCCGAGACTTTGATGCACATTGGATGAACATTATGAATGTTTAACCAATGAGAGTGTTTCGGTACATAAGCTCAATGACAATCAGAGTTTTGATTGTACAATCGTTGTCTCGAATCAAATATCTGAATTTGGATCTTGAGAGGGTTCTGGTATCGAATCTAAGGCAAACAATTGTTGTTTGGCCAAGGGATTCTGTACATAGACGACTCAATTGAACTAAGAGTAGTTCAACTGGAGTTGATCAGAAGAACTTGACTGGAATGACTTGAATCCAGTCAAGGTATCCTGGTGTTCAAGTCAAACGAAGCCTCATGTTTAATCTCAAGCTATTACCGCCCATTAGTAGAGCAACTGTCAAGGCCTCGATCGTCATGGTTACAGGTCATGCCCTAGCTGAGCGTGCCTGATTATCTTGGTGAGGCAGTATGGAGAAATCGTGATTCTCATAGCTCAAATATGGTTGAGCTTGAATTGGGTCATCAAGTCGGACTTGGACCTGATGGTAAGGATGAGATGAGGAACATGCAGTGATAGCGTATCACTATCCCATACACATCTAGGAATCACATAGGAGGTGATTGACAATGTGTTGTCTACCTAAATAGCATGTTTTTGAGCGTCATGCCCTAGCTGACTCAAAAGCATGTGAAATATGGATCCTAGCTCACTTAGAAACTCATTGAGGGTGTTTTTCTTAGTGGGAGCCTGTCATATTGTATCTATTGTATGTGTTAGTATGTGTACTAAGCGACTTTCATATCTTCTTTCTGTTTGTTTGTCCTTTTCTGTAGTATATATCTGTTGCAGGAATCTGGTTAATCTCACCATGCGATCTATCCTAATAAAGGATAAGCCTCTGACCACGGCTTCTGGATCGATCATTGATGCTTATTGGAAGCATGAGGATGATGATCTGGACGTGTCCAGCTTGATGCTTGGAAAGATGTCTTCGGAATTGCGTGAGCAATTAGATGACATGGACAATTCATTGATGGTTGGTCAGTTGAATATGTCATTCCAAGAGAAAGCTGGGAGCCAAGGGAAGAATGATATGGTGGTTGTTGGAAATAGTTCCAGCAAAAAGAAGCGTTCCAAAGGTAAGGGCAAAAGGAAATTGACAAGTGTTATCACTAAGCCTAAGCCCAAACCCAAGAAGGAAGAGTGTTATTTCTGTCATGCCATTGGGCGTTGGTATAGAAATTACAGACTCTACTTGGAAGATCAGAGGAAGAAGAAGCTTGCAGAAGCTTCAACTTCTGGTATCTTCGTTATAGAGGCTAACTTGTGTACTTCTACATCATGGGTATTAGATACCGGATGTGCCTCACACATTTGTGAAAATGTGCAGGGATTGCGAGGAAGTAGACAATTGGCGAAGGGAGAAGTAGATCTCCG
>NW_010966925.1:43705-48435 GCF_000463585.1 Tarenaya hassleriana
TACGGTTATGTCTACTTGATGAGACATAAGTCTGAAACGCTTGAATTGTTCAAGACTTTCAGAAACGAAGTGCAGAACCAACTTGGCAAGAGGATCAAGTTACTTCGATCTGATCGAGGTGGCGAGTATATGAGCCAAGAGTTCACTGACTATCTGGCAGATTGTGGGATTGCCTCACAGCTGACTCCATCTAGAACGCCACAGTAGAATGACGTGTCTGAGAGGAGGAACTGGACCCTATTAGATATGGTACGGTCTATGATGAGTCAGGTCGATCTTCCTAAATCCTTTTTGGGTTACCCTTGGGGCAACGCTTATACTGAACAACTGTCCAACAAAGTCGGTTCAGAAGACACCATATGAGATATGGACTGCGAAGCGTCCCAGGTTAGCATTTATGAAGTTTTGGGGATGCTCATGTTAGGGGTATGGGGACTAGATGCTTGTAGGATAGATCATAGAGCATAGTGGGAGGTTGTTGGTTGTGATGCTCTAGGATGATCCGTGATATGACACTTTGACTTTGTATTGATTCATTTGTTCATGAATGCATTACTCTTCCCGTTATATGATTGGCATGTTTGTTATATTTCGGTATCCTTGAATCATTAGAGAATGATTCTAAACTCCCTGGTCAGTTATCATTGTGGGAACAATGATGAATTAAGACTAGTATGAGGTGTGATCGATGCATTGGATGCATATCACAATCATGGGTACTCGTTGTGAACGAGTGACTGGTTGACCCGCATGAGATTGTCACATGGACAGAGTCATGACTTGAATCTCATACAGCGGTTCGTTCTCGGATCCTTAGACCTGAGATGTCTAGAGTATCTGATATGAGGAGTGGCGTGTCTTGACTGCGTCAAACGTCGTCTTTAACCGGATGATTATAACGGCGTTGATCAGATGCGTTCACGAATCATATGGAGATAGTAGACATGCAATATGGGACTTGTCACCTCCTTAACAGGAGAGATATCACTGGGCCCTCTCGTGAAAATCGGACTATGAAAATACGTGGCTACGCTATAGATGAAGTTGCATCTATTTTATTAGTTGATTTGCCAAGACGAGAAAGCAGTTGAACTTGAAGGGTGGCTCAAACCATGCCCTTGTTCAACATATGATATCGTGAGACAAAGGATCAGAACTCGAGCTGTTATTGCCTCGGTTAGATCACCTCTAACTCAATTCAACGTGGGTAGTCATGGCGTCTTGCTAGAGGCTAACCATGACTTGTAGATCGGGAATGGTTCTCGAGGCTGGTGGCACTTCGAATGGACCTACAGGGTCACACACCATTAGGGATGGACTTATATGTGAAGTATCGGAAAGGAAGACCTGGATTTAGTCGAACAAACGGTTTTCGGATCAAATCAGAGTGTCGGGGCGGTTTCAGCCTTCTGACTCGGACCGAGTCAGTATTTGACTCGGACCGAGTCAGTTCCATGCGAGTCGAAGTCCAGAAAGTGTTTTGGACTTGGTTGATGTTTTGACTCGGACAGAGTCAACTCTAAATGGACCGAGTCAAAAGTTGATGATGGGCTTGGACTGATTCGTTCTGACTCGACCGAGTCAAAGTTTTGACTCGGACCGAAGCAGATTTCGGAAAAAGTTTCCTTTTTCAAGGATTAGGGTTTCAGACTTAACATAAGGATTATGGGACGGCGTCCTAACTAAGTGAGAGTTATTCTGAACTCGTAGACAGATCTAGAATACAAGAGAAATCGTTCTTTGGAGGTTCTAGTTCTCGGGATTCGATCCCAAGTCTCGGAAACCCTAATCACTTCAAAGATCCTAGCAGATCAGTTGAATCCTCTGATACACAACAGTTGAAAAGAACAAAAAGGAAGCTTACTGATGGGCTATCCAAAAGAAGCCCTTATGTAGAACCAATATCAACTGGTCCACCGGCCAAAAGAACTCGGTCTCAGGCTGTAGGAGGTCGAGGTAGAGGCAGAGGTCGAGGTAGAGGCAGAGGTCGAGGCAGAGGCAGAGACAGAGGCCAAGGCAGAGGAAGAGGTAGGGGCAGCGACAGAGGTCAAAGCAAAACTGTCCAGGAGGATGTTGCTGAGGAAGATGATGATGAGGAAGAAGCTTCTGAGGATGACATTGCTGCGGTAAGAACTGAGAAAGGAATTCTGCCTTCGTGGAGTGAAGAAAAGGTATTTGTATAGAATCCAGAGTGTGTCCACTCGTGTGGAGGTCTGATCAAGAATCCAGGATTTGTAGAAGCATCTGGTCCACTCGCCAACGCTCTATGGGTGTTTATGAAGAAGCCACGAGAGACACGATTGTGGAAGTCAAAATTAGATGGAATACGTACGTCAAAATTTTGGGAAGATTTTCTACAAGTGGTAGTATGGCTCACAGATACTGTAAGTTTACATTAAGTTATCTTACGTAGCAAGGTCACACGTATCTTGATCACATGATACCATATCACCTGATCACATGGTATCATGTAAATTTGGTCACATAGTACCATGTAAATTTGGTCACATGGTACCATATACATTTGGTTACATGGTACCAAATGACTCAGTCACACGGTACCATTGCACTGAGTCATATGGTACTGACTTCTGAAATATGTTGTTGTTTTTTTTTTGTAGAATATTGAGGAGGCAATGTATGAGTTACGACTCCGCGTTATAAACAACCCGGTGACCTATATAGGAAGCAATTATATGGTTTGTGACACTATTTTCACAAAGCACATCAAGTGGTGGGAAAAATCAAGTGACTTGTCAACTCTGGGAGATCTTGAGCCGTACTTCAAAGGAAAACTTCCAATTGGGTGTGTAGGAACGCCGTTGATTACTTATAATGGCTTTGTAAGTGTACTTAGCATTCCATCCCTTTCAGACGATCGAATCAGTTGCCATTGGAACGCCATTCTGGTGGATTTCAATGAGAAATTGTTCCAAGTTTTTTACTGCCAACCGAGACTAAGGGTCAATGTGGAGAGTATAGTTCAGAAACTAAGTCGTCTTATTCCCAAGGCTTGTCTCCTTGTTGGGTCGGATTCTTTCTCTGATGGCGATGAACTGGAGATTGAGTATGTGGAGGGACTACCTGAGAATGCCAATGGCTGTGACTACGGTGTTTTTGCTGCGAAGTATGTCGATGCGATATGCCTTGGGAAAGAACAGACGTTGTGCCCAATGATTTGTGATGCCAACATCTCCATGATCCGTGAGCAGTTGGCAGCCTCCATATTTGCAAATTGCCAAGTTCAGAAGAAGTAGGACTGAATATGTTTAATTTCACCTAGATATGAGCTTGCTATGTTTTTTTAGAACACTAAGTTATGAATTTTTAATTATGGATTTTTGTTTATTATATGTCTGAATTTCTTTAATTACACCGTCAACAAAATCTAGATATAAAATGTGTTCTACAAGTGTTGGAGGGAAACAAATTTGGCATGAAAATGTTGGAGGGAAAAAAATTGCTTTAAAAAATTAATGAAATGACGGGTCCCAGGGTTGAATTGTCAACCGTAACATTTCTGAACACTTGGATGATATTGGGTCCCACTAAAAATTGCGCAATTTCAACATTGGGTCCCACATTTTTTCGGTCACATGAGATCAAAGTTGGTCACACATGGTCATAAGGGTCGAATTTGTCGATTCTTTCAATTGAATCAATACGAATATTGTCACATGTTCCACATAAACCCTTTGTTACTGTTTTCAAGTGTTAAAATAGATTCTTACGAATTTTGCATGTAAAAATAGTCTTCTCAAATATGTTCCACAAGTGTTCATAGTCTTTTATGAAGGATTTTGACATTTTTGGTGGTTTTGTATTATAACCTACTTATAATGTTTTGTAAAATTATCAAAAATACTATATTTATGTTCCTTATGTCTTGTTATAACATACCAAATTTTAAAATACACGTTAAACCCTATATTAACCTTTGTCACTTGGTCACATGTCACATCCGGTCATAATGGTCACATAGTGTAAAATTGACTTTGGTCACATTGGTCACATGCTGGTCACAATGGATCACAATCGGTGGTCATATGAGATGAACTTATTTAATGTTTTTTAATATGTTTACACACAGAGAAGTAAATGGAATACAATGAAACAAATAATCATAGTACACCGAATACAATATAACATTATTATACAATTTTTGTCTTTTGTTTCATTCAAAATTAAGTGTACTCTCACACATTGCTGATGTTGATGCTCCTGTCATGACATGGATCCGTTTCCGTGATTCGCCAGGACCTGGATAGCGATTTTGTTTCAGTCTTTCACTTTTTCGTTTATCTTCCATTATAGGAGGTAAAACCACACAGTTTGCAACATCTGGGTCATCGATGCTCCATTCACAACAATCGGGGACCGGATACACAGTTGTTTCATAAGCGTGACTCCATGATTCACGCAGATAATATGGAGAACACAAGTCTGGTATCATATTTGCTTTCCCAACCTTGTGAAGTGCTGCGACTGCATGATTGCATGGGATCTTATCAATATCAAACGCTCTACAACTACATGATCTATCTCTGATTTTGAACAAGTATTTTCTGCCTTTTCCACCGGTCACCTCAAACTCTTTTGTAATAGAGTTCAACACAATTACCTCATACGTACACGCCATCTCGTAATGCTCATGTAGCACTTTGTCAACATGCGGTGTCAGTTTTTGAGAATCATCGGCACATCTTGCTTCCACTCGACGCCGATCGAAC
>NW_010966925.1:49624-52091 GCF_000463585.1 Tarenaya hassleriana
AACCAAATTATTGGACCGAACGAACTAGAGAGTCCAGTCCGAATGGACCAAGTGTTGGACCGAACGGACTGAACCGTCGGACCGAACGGACCAAGTTATATGACTGGTTCGAACGGACCAAGTGTCCAGACCGAACGGACTACTAAGCAATCCGTTCGGTCTAGGTTTCGGATTTAATTTTAAAATCCGGAATTAGGGTTAATCACTTGAATAAGAGGAGATTAATAACCCTAACACTAAGGAGCCGAAAAAGAGAACTTCTTCACACCTTTTTGGAGAGTCTAGAGGGTTGAAGAAGTGATCTAAATCTCGTTTTTCTCAAAGCACATCATCGAATAGAAGATTCGAGTCCTAGCAGACAAGTTCCAAAGGTTGGAATCCATCCCGAGGTGTGGATACGTGTAGAGGGCAAGGTATTCTTCCTGCCTACAGTGATCGGACGCGTTCTTCGATTGATACAGGCCCCGGATCGATTGAGGTACGCGTTCTAACGTTTCTACAAGATCATGCATGATAGGTTTTAGGGTTTCATCAAAATTTTTGTTTTTCATCCGCTGCGCAAACCTTAGAACTGATCTCTTAGGAATTAGATTCGCTCATGAGATCCCAGGAAAACCCAACAGTGGTATCAGAGCCTGGTTGCTCTGCATGATTTTGTTAGAACCCGATCACGCACGTTATAGGATTTGAATTGTTTGAATCCGTGTTTGCTTTGATGCTATGCATGATTTGATTGTGGATCTAGAGTAGATTTTCTATTCATTGTTGCATAGTGTGCAAGAGGCTTTTGTTCTGAGTTCACAGGTGAAAACCGGGAGGAAATCGGATCTGAATCGGGATCGAAACGACGAAGAACGTGATCTAATCGCGTTTTTCCGCCTAGACCGAACGGTCTGGTCCTCTGGACCTGACGATCTAGGGTTCGTCGTTCCTCTGGACTAGACGATCCAGTTCGTTCGGACCAAGATGTTGGACCGAACGGACTAAGGTGTGTAGACCAAATGGACTGCTTAGCTAGTCCGTCCGATCTAGGTCACTAGTCCGAGAGAGAAGGTCCGAAAGGGCAAGAGTCCGGACCATTGGTCTGGACCGAACGGTCTGGAGAGTCAGACCGAACGGACTGAAGAGTCAGACCGAACAGACTGACCATTGCAGACCGAACGGATCGAACATGACCCGAAGACCGTACCGCGTAGACCGATCGGTCTAGGTCCCGACGCTTCACCAAAATTTGATTTTTTGTATCGGGATCTGGTTTGAGCAATTGTTGCTTAAAACCGATCAACTGTGATTCAAAATAACATGATTCTTTCTTATGGATGGTCCATAGTGAATGAATGTATGCAACTTAATCAAGATATTATATATATTTGATTGAGTGAGAGCTTCGGGATTGGGATTGCATAATCGATTGGATTGTCCATTCGGATTATGAACAATCGTTTGGGAGCTCCGGGATTGGGATTACATAATCGAATGGATGGTCTATTCGGATTATGAACAATCGTTGCACAGAAACCGGTTAGATCTAGGAGCTCTATAAGTAAAGCACTTGTCAAGGCCTCGATCGTACGTGTCATGGGTCATGCCAAAGCTGGGTGTGCCGTATTATCTTGGTGAGGCAAGATGGAGAAATGGTGGTTCTCATAGCTTGAAAGTAGATGCTTGATCTAAGTGTGGTTTCGAAAATCCCTTATTTATGTAATGCTAAGTGTGTACCTCCCATTACTAGAGCGCCTGTCAAGGCATCGATCGTCCGTAACACGGGTCATGGCAAAGCTGAGCGTGCCGGATTATCTTTGTGAGGCAGGGTGGAAAATCGTGGATCCCACAGCTTGAATATGGTTTACCTTAGCTTAAGTCGTCAGGTTTGACTTGAGACTTAATGGTACAGATGAGACGAGTATGCAATGATATTCGATATCATAGTCTCATAAAGGATCTAAGAGTCACATTGGATGTGATCGACATTAGATGTCTACCTAAATAGTATAAGGATGGGTGTAACAATCCATACCTATGTGAAATATGGATCTTAGTCCCATATAGAAAATTATTATAGGGTTATTTTTCTGTATGGGAATATAGCTCATCTTTGCATCTATGTTGTCATTGTTTGATGATGGACTAGCTGGTAGTGGATCATAGATAGATTGACACTGATTGATGATGGACTAGCTGGCAGTAGATCATTGATAGAATCTGCATGTAGATGTGTTTTCGTTCTATTTTGTCTTTTTCTGTAGGACATAGCGTTGACTGGTATTGTACCGAAGTTGACAATGCGATCTATCCTTATGAAGGATAAGACTCTAACCATGGCTTCTAGATCGATCATTGATGCTTATCGGAAGCATGAGGATGATGATCTGGACAAATCTAGCTTGACGTTTGGAAATATGGCCTCGGAATTGCGTAAGCGATTAGAGGACATGGACGATTCTTTGATAGTTGATCAGTTGAATGC
>NW_010966925.1:52782-57393 GCF_000463585.1 Tarenaya hassleriana
CAAAGGTTGCTGCATTAGCCATAGGGAGTTACGATCTAACTTTACCTTCTTGACATGTATTGGAGTTGCATGATTACTATTATGTTCCTGCAGTCAGCAAGAACATTATGTCGATTTCATGCTTAGACTCGGATGGTTTTAGATTTGTTATTGAGAACAAATGTCTGTCCATTTATAAATGTGACTTATTTTATGGTAAAGGTTACCATATTAATGGCTTTTATGTTTTGGATGACGAACCGTCTAGATGCAGGTCAATCTATAACGTTAGTACTAAAGGGTTTAAGTCGAACGATTTAAACCCGACCTTCCTCTGGCATTGTCGTCTAGGCCATATAAACGAGAAACGCATACAGAAGCTTCATTCTGAAGGTCTTCTGGATTCTTTTGACTTTGAGTCTCTTGAATCTTGCAAGTCTTGTTTGATGAGCAAGATGACAAAACATCCTTTCAAGGGGAAAGGACAGAGAGCGACAGAGTTATTGGATCTGATACATAGTGATGTATGCGGACCAATAAGATGTGCAGCTAGAGGACGTTATCTGTATTTCGTTACGTTCACTGATGATTTCAGTCGATACGGTTATGTCTATTTGATGAGACATAAGTCTGAAACACTTGAAATGTTCAAGGCTTTCAGAAACGAAGTGCAGAACCAGCTTGGCAAAATGATCAAGACACTTCGATCCGATCGTGGTGGCGAGTATATGAGCCAAGAGTTCACTGACTATCTAGTTGATTGTGGTATTGTACCACAATTAACTCCTCCTGGAACGCCACAGTGGAACGGCGTGTCGGAACGGAGGAACCGAACACTGTTAGACATGGTTCGGTCTATGATGAGTCAGACAGATCTTCCGAAGTCCTTTTGGGTCTATGCTTTAGAGACCGCTGCGTACCTACTGAACAAGAGTCCAACGAAATCGGCTGAAACGACACCATATGAGATATGGACGGAGAAGCGTCCCGTGTTGTCGTTTGTCAAAATTTGGGGTTGCGACGCTTACGTTAAGCGTCAGATGACTGATAAGTTATCCTCCAAATCTGACAAGTGTTTATTTGTAGACTACCCTAAGGAAACTAAGGGTTACTACTTCTACATTCCGGTAGAGAACAAAGTTTTCATTGCCAGGAATGCGACTTTTATGGAGCGAGAGTTCGTCTCCAAATGAGTCAGTGGGAGTAGGGTCGAACTTGAGGAAGTTCGAGAGCAGCAAGTAGACGCTGAGCCGAGTGAACAAGTTGAAGATGTTCAACATGTTTCACTGCCGGTTGTGACTCAACCTTTGACGAGTGAACCTCGGAGATCAGGCAGGATTCGCCAAGAGCAAGCGAGATATGGATTTCTCGTGACTGGGAATGAGGAACTCATGTTATTAGAACATGACGAGCCTACCACATACCCAGAGGCTATGGCGAGTCCCGATTCTGAGAAATGGCGCGAGGCTATGAAGTCTGAGATGCAATCCATGTCAGATAACCAAGTATGGACTCTGATTGATGCATCAGAAGGGATAAAAACCATCAGATGCAAGTGGATCTTCAAGAAGAAGACTGACATGGATGGCAACGTGCACACGTATAAGGCACGACTTGTGGCGAAAGGATTCCGTCAGATTCATGGTATTGACTATGATGAGACGTTTTCGCCCGTAGTTATGCTGAAGTCCATCAGGATCCTACTTGCCATAGCCGCATATTATGACTATGAGATATGGCAAATGGATATCAAGACCGCATTCCTTAACGGAAACTTGACCGAGGATGTGTACATGACACAACCCGAAGGTTTTGTCGATCCAAGGAACCCGAGGATAGTGTGTAAGCTTCAGAGGTCCATTTATGGACTGAAGCAGGCTTCGAGGAGCTGGAACCTTCGCTTTGATGAGACAATCAAAAGGTTTGGTTTCTCACAAAACGAAGACGAGCCATGTGTTTACAAGAAGGTCAGTGGGAGCACAGTAGTTTTTCTAGTGCTGTACGTGGATGACATTCTCCTTATAGGGAATGACGTTTCTACCTTGCAAGACGTTAAGTCTTGGCTAGGAACGCAGTTTTCTATGAAGGACCTAGGAGAAGCGGCCTATATTTTAGGCATCAAGATCTATAGAGGTAGATCGAGGCGTCTCCTAGGATTGTGTCAGAGTACTTACATCGATAAGGTCTTGAAACGGTTCAAGATGCAAGATTCCAAGAAAGGAACCTTACCGATGAGCAGTGGCATAGTTCTCTGCAAGAGTCAGTGTCCTACGACACTTGATGAGCGAGAACGCATGGACCGGATTCCATATGCTTCGGCAATTGGATCCATCATGTATGCCATGCTTTATACCCGACCGAATGTATCCTATGCGTTAAGCATTACGAGTAGATATCAGTCAAATCCAGGTGAGTCACACTGGATCACCGTTAAGAACATCCTGAAGTACTTGAGAAGGATTAAGGATGTGTTCTTTGTATACGGTGGGTCGGAAGACAAGCTCACAGTAAAAGGTTACACCGATGCTAGTTTGCAGTCAGACCCGGATGACTACAGATCGCAGTCTGGCTATGTTTTCTGCTTGAACGGAGGCACTGTTAGCTGGAAGAGTTCCAAGCAGGCAACCGTTGCAGATTCTACTACAGAAACTAAGTATATTGCAGCGTCGGACGCGGCAAAGGAAGCTGTTGTGATCAGGAAGTTTTTGTTGGGTTTTCCTAGGATCTCAAGAGCGAATCTAATTCCTAAGAGATCAGTTCTAGGGTTTGCCCAGCGGATGAAAAACAAAAATTTTGATGAAACCCTAAAACCTATCATGCATGATCTTGTAGAAACGTTAGAACGCTTACCTCAATCGATCCGGGGCCTGTTTCAATTGATGTGTTCGTCCGATCACTATAGGCAGGAAGAATACCTTGCCCTCTACATGTATGCACACCTTGGGATGGATTCCAACCTTTGGAACTTGTCTTCTAAGAATCGAATCTTCTATTCGATGATGTGCTTTTAAAAACGAGATTTAGATCACTTCTTAAACCCTCTAGACTCTCCAAAAAGGTCTGAAGAAGTTCTATTTTTCAGCTCCTTAGTGTTAGGGTTATTTTTCTCCTCTTCTTCAAGTGATTAACCCTAGATCCGGACTTTAAAATTAAATCCGAACCCCAGACCGAACGAACTGCTTAGTATCCGTTCGGTCTGGACACTTGGTCCGTTCGAACCAGTCTTTCAACTTAGTCCGTTCGGTCCGACGGTTCAGTCCGTTCGGTCCAACACTTGGTCCGTTCGGACTGGACTCTCTAGTTCGTTCGATCCAACAATTTGGTCCGTTCGGACTGGACTATCTAGTCCGTTCGGTCCAACAATTTGGTCCGTTCGGACTAGATGCTCCGGTCCGTTCGGTCCACTCCTAGACCGAACGGTCCGGACCCCTTGTCCAGATTTCTCGACGTTTTCTCGTGCATTTGTCCTTCCCTGTGTGTGTGACCCTGCAGGCTCATTCGATATAGCAGTATAACCCGAAATCTCTATTCCGGATATACAAGTCATAGGCGGTCTCTAGCAAGACACTATGACTACCTATCTCGAATAGAGTTTGTTCATGATCTTACGGTCTCTAGCAAGACACTATGACTACCTATCTCGAATGGAGTTTGTTCGTGATCTTACGAACGCCAGTGATGATTCCGGTTGATGATCCTTTTGTATCACGATATCATATGTCGAATATAAGGCATGGACAAGCCACCTTATCTGATTCGACTACTTTCTCGTTTACTGAGTTCGACTGTCTGAAATAGACGACGTTCGTCTATAGTGCGTCCACACATTTCTACAGTCTCG
This sequence comes from Tarenaya hassleriana, assembly GCF_000463585.1. Classification (NCBI taxonomy): domain Eukaryota; kingdom Viridiplantae; phylum Streptophyta; class Magnoliopsida; order Brassicales; family Cleomaceae; genus Tarenaya; species Tarenaya hassleriana. The sequence goes on from NW_010966925.1 coordinate 56,603, forward strand.
CTTACACGAGGGGCCCAGCGATATCTCTATCTTTTACGAGAGGTACAAATCCCATCTTGACTATCTACAATCCATCACATGATTCGTTTCGTACCTGATACACGCCTTTATAGTCCTCCTGTTACGCAGGCACGTAACTCCTCATGTTGGATTCCATAGATATCTCATGTCTTAGGATCCAATCATGGAACCGCCATATTAGATTCCAGTCATGACGCTAGTCCATGTGACAATCTCATGCGGGTCAATCCAGTATTCCGTTCTCCAATGAATACCTATGACTGTGATCGTATCCAATACCTACGATCATCTATATGATCATCAACCACACATCATACTAGTCTTATTATGTCATCATTCCCATAATGACACAAGACTAGGGAGTTTAGTATCATTCATAATGATACATGGATTTCATAACACATCTAGTATACAAGAACATGTAATGAATCAAATACTCTCATAAAACATAGAAAGTATCAATACATCAAATGTATCTAAATAAAGCACATAAACAGTACATCATAGAGCACTAAACCAACAATTCTCCCATTTGCTCTAATCATGAACTGCTAAACATCTAATGCCCATATCCCTAACATGACCCTCATGTTTCGACGAAGGGAGAGGCTTCGTCAACGGATCGGCAATGTTGTCATCTGTCGACACTCTGCAAATGTGCACGTCTCCTCTGTCTATGATCTCCCTAATAAGGTGAAACCGTCTGAGTATGTGTTTGGATCGTTGATGGGATCTGGGTTCTTTCGCTTGTGCGATCGCTCCATTGTTGT
>NW_010966925.1:57547-58845 GCF_000463585.1 Tarenaya hassleriana
CTGCAACGATCGCCTGCTTGGAACTCTTCCAGCTAACAGCGCCTCCGTTCAAGCAGAAAACATAGCCAGACTGCAATCTGTAGTCATCCGGGTCTGACTGGAAATTAGTATCGGTGAAATCTCTTACAGCGAGCTCGTCTTCCGACCCACCGTATACCAAGAACACATCCTTAGTCCTTCTCAAGTACTTCAGGATGTTCTTGACGGCGATCCAGTGTGACTCACCTGGATCTGACTGATATCTACTCGTAATGCTCAACGCATAGGATACATCCGATCGAGTACAAAGCATGGCATACATGATGGATCCAATTGCCGAAGCATATGGAATCCGACCCATGCGTTCTCGCTCATCAGGTGTCGTAGGACACTAACTCTTGCAGAGAACTGTGCCACTGCTCATCGGTAAGGTTCCTTTCTTGGAATCTTGCATCTTGAACCGTTTCAAGGCCTTATCGATGTAAGTACTCTGACATAATCCTAGAAGACGCCTCGATCTATCTCTATAGATCTTGATACCTAAAATATAGGCCGCTTCTCCGAGGTCCTTCATAGAAAACTGTGTTCCTAGCCAAGACTTAACGGCTTCCAAGGTAGGAACGTCATTCCCTATAAGGAGAATGTCATCCACGTACAGCACTAGAAAGAGGTCCTTCATAGAAAACTGTGTTCCTAGCCAAGACTTAACGGCTTCCAAGGTAGGAACGTCATTCCCTATAAGGAGAATGTCATCCACGTACAGCACTAGAAATACAACTGTGCTCCCACTAGCCTTCTTGTAAACACATGGCTCGCCTTCGTTTTGTGTGAAACCAAACTTTTTGATTGTCTCGTCAAAACGAAGGTTCCAGTTCCTCGAAGCCTGCTTCAGTCCATAAATGGACCTCTGAAGCTTGCACACCATCCTCGGGTTCCTTGGATCGACAAAACCTTCGGGTTGTGTCATGTACACATCCTCGGTCAAGTTCCCGTTAAGGAACGCGGTCTTGACATCCATTTGCCATATCTCATAGTCATAATATGCGGCTATGGCAAGTAGGATCCTGATGGACTTCAGCATAACTACTGGCGAAAACGTCTCATCATAGTCAATACCATGAATTTGAAGGAATCCTTTCGCCACAAGTCGTGCCTTATACGTGTGCACGTTGCCATCCATGTCGGTCTTCTTCTTGAAGATCCACTTGCATCCGATGGGTTTTAGCCCTTCAGATGCATCAACCAGAGTCCATACTTGGTTGTCTGACATGGATTGCATCTCAGACTTCATAGCCTCGCGCCATTTCTCGGAATCGGGA
>NW_010966925.1:59025-59553 GCF_000463585.1 Tarenaya hassleriana
CGGATTCGCCATTGCCTCTGGGTATGTGGTGGGCTCGTCATGTTCTAATAACATGAGTTCCTCATTCCCAGTCACGAGAAATCCATATCTCGTTGGCTCTTGGCGAATCCTGCCTGATCTCCGAGGTTCACTCGTCAAAGGTTGAGTCACAGCCGGCAGTGAAACAGGTTGAACATCTTCAACTTGTTCACTCGGCTCAGCGTCTACTTGCTGCTCTCAAACTTTCTCAAGTTCGATTCTACTCCCACTGACTCTTTTGGAGACGAACTCTCGCTCCGTAAAAGTCGCATTCCTGGCAATGAACACCTTGTTCTCTGCCAGAATGTAGAAGTAGTAACCCTTAGTTTCCTTAGGGTAGCCTACAAATAAACACTTATCAGATTTGGAGGATAACTTATCAGTCATCTGACGCTTCACGTAAGCGTCGCAACCCCAAATTCTGACAAACGACAACGCGGGACTCTTCCCCGTACATATCTCATATGGCGTCGCTTCAGCCGACTTCGTTGGACTCCTGTTCAGCAGATA
>NW_010966925.1:59824-60562 GCF_000463585.1 Tarenaya hassleriana
ATACAATACCACAATCAACCAGCTAGTCAGTGAACTCTTGTCTCATATACTCGTCACCACGATCGGATCGAAGTGTCTTGATCATCTTGCCAAGCTGGTTCTGTACTTCGTTTCTGAAAGCCTTGAACATTTCAAGTGTTTCAGACTTATGTCTCATTAAATAGACATAACCGTATTGACTGAAATCATCAGTGAACGTAACGAAATACAGATAACCTCCTCTAGCTGGACAGCTCATTGGTCCGCATAAATCACTATGTATCAGATCCAATAACTTTGCCGCTCTCTGTCCTTTCCCCTTGAAAGGATGCTTTGTCATCTTGCCCATCAAACAAGACTCGCAAGATTCAAGAGGCTCAAAGTCAAATGAATCCAGAAGACCTTCAGAATGAAGCTTCTGTATGCGCTTCTCGTTTATGGCTAGACGACAATGCCAGAGGAAGGTCGGGTTTAAGTCGTTCGGCTTAAACCGTTTAGTACTCACGCTATAGATGGATGATGTTGAGTTTGAAGGCTGATCATTCAAGACGTACAGACCATTAACTAGATAACCATTACCATAGAAAATATCGTCTCAATAAATCATCAAACTCGAGTTCTCAATCACAAATCGAAAACCATCCAAATCCAGACATGAAATAGAAATGATGTTTCTGCTAATCGCAGGAACATAGTAACAATTACTAAGCTCTAAAACAAGTCCAGAAGGAAGTTGCAAATCGTAAACGCCAACACCCA
>NW_010966925.1:61376-62000 GCF_000463585.1 Tarenaya hassleriana
CGGCAAAGGCTGCAGGCTCTGGTGGTAGAGCCCCTTCCAGGATGTACGACTTCTTATCGTACATGAGAACAATTCTCAAGTTCCGATACGAGTCTAAGAAGTTCGTCCCGGTCAGCTTATCCTTCTCAAGGATAGATCGCATTATCAAACTCGGTACGCTACCGGTTGACGCCATGTCCTACAAAAAAGACAAACAGAACATACAAAACAAACACAGATTCTATTAATGATCAACTACCAGCTAGCCCATCACTAATCAGTGTCTATATATCTATGATCTACTACCAGCTAGTCCATCATCAAACAATGACAACACAAATGAAATTGAGCTATAACCCCATACAGAAAAATAACCCTATTATAACTTTCTATATGGGACTAAGATCCATATTTCGCATAAGAATGGACTGTTACACCCATTTTTATGCTATTTAGGTAGACATCTAATGTCGATCACATCCAATGTGACTCTTAGATCCTTTTATGAGACTATGATATCAAATATCATTGCATACCCGTCTCATCTATACCATTAAGTCTCAAGTCAAACTTGACAACTTAACCTAAGTTAAATCATGTTCAAGCTTTGGGAACCACGATTTCCCACCCTGCCTCACAAAGATA
>NW_010966925.1:62408-64205 GCF_000463585.1 Tarenaya hassleriana
TATAATATCTTGATTAAGTTACATACATTCATTCACTATGGATCATCCATAAGAAAGAATCATGTTATTCTGAAACACAGTTGATCGGTTTTAAGCAACAATTGCTCAAACCAGATCCCGAAATAAAAAATCAAATTTTGGTGAAGCGTCGGGACCTAGACCGTTCGGTCTATCGGGTCATAGTCGGTCCGTTCGGTCTGGAATGGTCAGTCCGTTCGGACTGACTCTCCAGTCCGTTCGGACTGACTCTCCAGTCCGTTCGGTCCAGACCAATGGTCTGGACTCTTGCCCCTTCGGTCCTTCTCTCTCGGACTAGTGACCTAGATCGGACGGACTGGCTAAGCAGTCCGTTCGGTCTACACTCCTTAGTCCGTTCGGTCCAACATCTTGGTCCGAACGGACTGGATCGTCTATCCTAGAGAAACGACGAACCCTAGACCGTCCGGTCCAGAGGACCAGACCGTTCGGTCTAGGCAGAAAAACGCAATCAGATCACGTTCTTCGTCGTTTCGGTCCCGATTCAGATCCGAATTCGACCCCGTTTTCGCCTGCGAACTCAGAACAGAAGCCTGTTGCATACTATGCAACATAGAACATGAAATCTACCCTAGATCCATAATCAAATCATGCATAGCATCAATAGCAAACATGGATTCAAACAATTCAAATCCTATAACGTGCGTGATCGGGTTCTAACAAAATCATGCAGAGCAACCAGGCTCTGATACCACTGTTGGGTTTTCCTGGGATCTCAAGAGCGAATCTAATTCCTAAGAGATCAGTTCTAAGGTTTGTGCAGCGGATGAAAAACAAAAATTTTGATGAAACCCTAAAACCTATCATGCATGATCTTGTAGAAACGTTAGAACGCTTACCTCAATCGATCCGGGGCCTGTTTCAATTGATGTGTTCGTCCGATCACTATAGGCAGGAAGAATACCTTGCCCTCTACACGTATCCACACCTCGGGATGGATTCCAACCTTTGGAACTTGTCTGCTAGGACTCGAATCTTCTATTCGATGATGTGCTTTTAGAAAACGAGATTTAGATCACTTCTTCAACCCTCTAGACTCTCCAAAAAGGTCTGAAGAAGTTCTATTTTTCGGCTCCTTAGTGTTAGGGTTATTCTTCTCCTCTTCTTCAAGTGATTAACCCTAGATCCGGACTTTAAAATTAAATCTGAACCCCAGACCGAACGGACTGCTTAGTAGTCCGTTCGGTCTGGACACTTGGTACATTCGAACCAGTCTTACAACTTGGTCCGTTCGGTCCGACGGTTCAGTCCGTTCGGTCCAACACTTGGTCCGTTCGGACTGGACTCTCTAGTCCGTTCGGTCCAACAATTTGGTCCGTTCGGACTGGACTATCTAGTCCGTTCGGTCCAACAATTTGGTCCGTTCGGACTAGATGCTCCGGTCCGTTCGGTCCACTCCTAGACCGAACGGTCCGGACCTCTTGTCCAGATTTCTCGACGTTTTCTCGTGCATTTGTCCTTCCCTGTGTGTGTGACCCTGCAGGCTCATTCGATATAGCAGTATAACCCGAAATCTCTATTCCGGACATACAAGTCATAGGCGGTCTCTAGCAAGACACTATGACTACCTATCTCGAATAGAGTTTGTTCGTGATCTTACGAACGCCAGTGATGATTCCGGTTGATGATCCTTTTGTATCACGATATCATATGTCGAATATAAGGCATGGACAAGCCACCTTATCTGATTCGACTGCTTTCTCGTTCACTGAGTTCGACTGTATGAAATAGACGACGTTCGTCTATAGTGCGACCACACAT
>NW_010966925.1:65372-69693 GCF_000463585.1 Tarenaya hassleriana
TCATAGGTATTCGTTGGAGAACGGAATACTGGATTGACCCGCATGAGATTGTCACATGGACTAGCGTCATGACTTGAATCTCATATGACGGTTCCATGATTGGATCCTAAGACCTGAGATATCTACGGAATCCAACATGAGGAGTTACGTGCTTTGATTACGTCAAACGTCCTGCGTAACAGGAGGACTATAAAGGCGTGTATCAGGTACAAAACGAATCATGTGCTGGATTGTAGATAGTCAAGACGGGATTTGTACCTCTCGTAAAAGAGAGAGATATCGATGGGCCCCTCGTGTGAGCGAGGCTATAGAAATGTGTGGCCGCACTATTGACGAACGTCGTCTGTTTCAGACAGTCGAACTCAGTGAACGAGAAAGCAGTCGAATCAGATAAGGTGGCTTGTCCATGCCTTATATTCGACATATGATATCGTGATACAAAAGGATCATCAACCGGAATCATCACTGGCGTTCGTAAGATCACGAACAAACTCTATTCGAGATAGGTAGTCATAGTGTCTTGCTAGAGACTGCCTATGACTTGTATATCCGGAATAGAGATTTCGGGTTATACTGCTATATCGAATGAGCCTACAGGGTCACACACGCAGGGAAGGACAAATGCACGAGAAAACGTCGAGAATCTGGACAAGAGGTCTGGACCGTTCGGTCTAGGAGTGGACCGAACGGACCGGGGCATCTAGTCCGAACGGACTAAATTGTTGGACCGAACGGACTAGAGAGTCCAGTCCGAACGGACCAAGTGTTGGACCGAACGGACTGAACCGTCGGACCGAACGGACTGAACTGTCGGACCGAATGGACCAAGTTATATGACTGGTTCGAACGGACCAAGTGTCCAGACCGAACGGACTACTAAGCAGTCCGTTCGATCTGGGTTTGGGATTTAATTTTAAAATCCGGAATTAGGGTTAATCACTTGAATAAGAGGAGATTAATGACCCTAAAACTAAGGAGCCGAAAAAGAGAACTTCTTCAGACCTTTTTGGAGAGTCTAGAGGGTTGAAGAAGTGATCTAAATCTCGTTTTTCTCAAAGCACATCATCGAATAGAAGATTCGAGTCCTAGAAGACAAGTTCCAAAGGTTGGAATCCATCCCGAGGTGTGGATACATGTAGAGGGCAAGGTATTCTTCCTGCCTACAGTGATCAGACGCGTTCTTCGATTAATACAGGCCTCGGATCGATTGAGGTAAGCGTTCTAACGTTTCTACAAGATCATGCATGATAGGTTTTAGGGTTTCATCAAAAATTTTGTTTTTCATCCGCTGCGCAAACCGTAGAACTGATCTCTTAGGAATTAGATTCGCTCATGAGATCCCAGAAAAACCCAACAATGGTACCATGTGACAATGGTCCCATGGTACCATTTCAACATGGTCACATGGTACCATATACCATGGTCACATGGTACCATGTGCCATGGTCACATGGTCACATGTTTCTGATTTGTCGATTTTTTATAATGGTTAGAAAGTTCATACCTATTCTTCAGATCAATAAATCGTTCTTCAAATTAGTGCAACGTATACGCTTCCGCGCATTTGAAAAACCTTTCTACGACAGTTTCACCTCTTGAACTCTTTCTTCCCATGCCTCTGTTAACCTTAACTTTCAGATTTTGCACTATGTGTCTCGCACAAAATCCATGGCCAGCTTCTTTGTACACTTCTCTAACGGCCTTTATTATGCTTTTATGTCGATCAGATATCACAACGACATCAGGCCCATCTAGGATTGCATTTATTAATCTTTCCATAAATCACCTCCATGATGCATATTTTTCTCTATCGATAATACCCCATGCCAATGGATATTGGTGGTGGTCACCGTCTTGTGCGGTTGCAACAACTAATGTACCCTTGTACTGGCCTGTAAAAAAGGTTGCATCAATAGCAACCACTTTACGCATGTAATTCCATCCTTTAACCGTTGCACCAAATGCAATGAAGAGGTATTTGAAGTAGGGGTGGCCATTTCGGGTTTCGGTTCGGTTTTCGGTTCGATTATTTCGGTTATAAAAAAATCATACCCAAACGGTTATATAGATTTAATCGGTTCGGTTCAGTTCGGTTTCGGTTCGGTTTGGTTCGGTTTTTGCATAATAAAATTATAACCAAACGATTATATTTTTCGGTTTATTCGGTTCGGTTTTAGATCGGTTCGGTTCGGTTATGATATATTTTGAAAAAAAATTTATCAATCCTACATAAACTTCAAAATATCTATTCAAATAAATGCACAAAATGATTAATCCTATAATAAAATTATAAAAAAAATCTAAAAACTTCAATAATTAGGATAAAAGTTAAAAACATTACATTTTATGGTTTATTGGGTGAAATATATAAGGTTAAAAGTGAAGTATAAAAAAATAATACTAATAATAATGAGGGTAAAAATTAAAATATTAAAAAAACTCAATAATCGTTCGGTTAACCGCGGTTATTCGGTTATTAACCGAGCCGAACCGAACCCGAACGATTATTCAACTTCCTCAACCGTTCGGTTATTCGGTTAATAACTGAAATGGCCACCCCTAATTTGAAGCTTCTGCCATCCGTGTCTAACTCAAGACTTACAATTGTCCCAGGATTTCTCTTCTGCAACATGTACAACCATCCAGGAAGCTTCCTAAAATGCTCTGCAGGATCACCTCGAATCTCACTTCTAGCTTTGTGCTTCCCTCGTAACGCCGTCAAATATGTTACGGTTGTGTCATACTTTGCTTTTACACGGTCTATTATTTCATGTGCAGAATGAGTGCTATCAAGTTTATCGGGGAATTCATCCTTCAAATAATCTCTAACCAATTTTTTTGTACCTCTCATACTTTTGCTTGATTCTGAAACAGGTTTGCAACTGTGAATGGTGTTGGGTTTTTCTGGGATCTCAAGAGCGAATCTAATTCCTAAGAGATCAGTTCTAGGGTTTGCGCAGCGGATGAAAAACAAAAATTTTGATGAAACCCTAAAACCTATCATGCATGATCTTGTAGAAACGTTAGAACGCTTATCTCAATCGATCCGGGGCCTGTTTCAATTGATGTGTTCGTCCGATCACTATAGGCAGGAAGAACACCTTGCCCTCTACACGTATCCACACCACGGGATGGATTCCAACCTTTGGAACTTGCCTGCTAGGACTCGAATCTTCTATTCGATGATGTGCTTTAAGAAAACGAGATCTCGATCACTTCTTCAACCCTCTAGGCTCTCCAAAAGGTCTAAAGAAGTTCTCTAGGTCGACCCCTAGTGTTAGGGTTCTATTTCTCCTCTTATTCAAGTGATTAACCCTAGATACGGACTTTAAAATTAAATCCGAACCCCAAACCGAACGGACTGCTTAGTAGTCCGTTCGGTCTGGACACTTGGTCCGTTCGAACCAGTCTCATAACTAGGTCCGTTCGGACCGACGGGTCAGTCCGTTCGGTCCAACACTTGGTCCGTTCGGACTGGACTCTCTAGTTCGTTCGGTCCAACAATTTGGTCCGTTCGGACTAGATGCTCCGGTCCGTTCGGTCTACTCCTAGACCGGACGGTCCGGACCTCTGTCCAGATTTCTCGACTTTTCTCGTGCATTTGTCCTTCCCTGCGTGTGTGACCCTGTAGGCTCATTCGATATAGCAGTATAACCCGAAATCTCTATTCCGGATATACAAGTCATAGGCGGTCTCTAGCAAGACACTATGACTACCTATCTCGAATAGAGTTTGTTCGTGATCTTACGAATGCCAGTGATGATTCCGGTTGATGATCCTTTTGTATCACGATATCATACGTCGAATATAAGGCATGGACAAGCCACCTTATCTGATTCGACTGCTTTCTCGTTCACTGAGTTCGACTGTCTGAAATAGACGACATTCGTCTATAGTGCGGCCACACATTTCTACAGTCTCGCTCACACGAGGGGCCCAGCGATATCTCTCTCTTTTACGAGAGGTACAAATCCCGTCTTGACTATCTACAATCCAATACATGATTCGTCTCGTGCCTGATACACGCCTTTATAATCCTCCTGTTACGCAGGACGTTAGACGTATTCAAAGCACGCAACTCCTCATGTTGGATTCCGTAGATATCTCAGGTCTTAGGATCCAATCATGGAACCGTCACATGAGATTCAAGTCATGACGCTAGTCCATGTGACAATCTCATGCGGGTCAATCCAGTATTCCGTTCTCCAACAATTACCTATGACTGTGATCGTATCCAATACCTATGATCATCGCTATGATCATCAATCACACATCATACCAGTCTTGTTATATCATTATTCTCACAATGATACATGACTAG
>NW_010966925.1:75689-77600 GCF_000463585.1 Tarenaya hassleriana
TACCTCCCGTTCTGGTGGTAGTCCAGGTAGTTCATCAGGAAACACATCGGAAAATTCCCGAACCACAGCAGTATCTTCCAGTTTTGCTTCTACTTCTTCGGTTGCTGTGATTACAACCAGGAAGGCTTCATTCCCTTTCTCGATCATCCTGTTAGCCTTCAGGGCTGATATAATGGGGTACACCTTCCGTGATCTGTTCCCAACGAACTCGAATCCTCCATTCTCCTCAGTGAACCAAATAGTTCGCTGACGGCAGTCAATCTGGGCTTGATGTTTCGATAACCAATCCATTCCCAGTATTAGGTCGTAACCCCGGATAGGTACGACAATAAGATCTGCAGTCAACACCCTCCCACAGATAGTCAAGGGCATGCAATGCAAAATCCCCTGTACTGGAAGAGTCTGTCCTGCAGGTGTACACACCATAAAAGGTGTAGTCGTATCGATTTCCATGATTGACAACTCTCCTGCCTTTTTCTCACTCAAGAAGCTATGTGTAGCTCCTGTGTCAAACAAAGTGAAGCATACAACATCGTATATGCAAATGATACCTGTGATAGCGGCAACATCAGCCTCCTCCACATACTCTTCATCAGTGGCCTCGTAAGTGGTCAATGGCTCTGCAGCAAATGGCTCCTCCACAGTGTATGGCTCCTCCTGGACATCCTCCTCAGCTGTGAGAGCATAAACTCTAGGAGCCACACCCGATCTCCCTTGTGCTGGACGCGGTGGCTTGTTGTTGGTCTGAGGAGCTATGTTCGCAGTGCATCTCGCAGCAAAATGCCCTGGTTGACCGCAGCGGTAACATGTCATGGTGTTACCACAGGGTCCAGTATGGTCTCGACCACACTTAGCACATGGCCTCTTATATTGTATTGGCTGAGCCGGGGTCGTGGGACGATACGCCGGAGCTTTCCCCTTGTCGCGGGGTTGACTCGTTTGTCCAACTCTCATCGGGGGACGGTTGACTGGCACTCTCCTGTAGGGACCACGATCTTGTCTCTTTGCTTCCATCCTCTCCTTCTCGCTGCGTTCCACCTTGTCGAGTTGGTTGATATACCGACTCAACGTAGGGTATTCATGACACTCGATCATTCTCCTGAGAGAAGCACGTAACCCAGCAATGAATTTCTGGATCTTGTACTCTTCAGTTGGTACTAGATGGCCTCCATACTTCAGCAACCGGTTGAATTCCGCTTCGTACTCTCGAACAGTCATGTTTCCCTGTTCAAGACGAAGGAATTCTGTAATACGATGGCTCTGATCTTGCCTCCGGTAGTACTTCTGCTCGAACTTCGCCCGAAACTCTTCCCACGAGAATTGGTGTCCTGCGGGAGCCTCACGTACAACTTCCTCCCACCAGTGGCGAGCCGCGCCAGCCAGATGATGGCTCGCTAACTCGGCGCGGTATCCGAGCGGGCACCTGATATAGTTGAAGTGGTGGGTGATCTTGATCATCCAGTCTTCTGCTGCCTCCGGGCTAAGAGAACCCTCAAACTCCGGAGTGCCCAAAGCTCGGAGTTCCTTGACGAATGGCAAGTAGTCCACTACAACTTGCCCTGGCATCCCCTGAGGTGCAGGCATCGGTGGTGGTGGTGGTAAACCTCCTTCTGGCCTTGCTGCCGGTGGAGCAGCAGGCGGTGGCGGTGGCGGTTGCATGCATCCTCGTATGAACTGCCAGACGTTCCCTTGGAACAATGCGAATTGCCGTTGCATTTCCGCCATGTCGTTATTCGGCGGAGGTGCCCTCGGTCCTTGAGGTCGTTGCACAGGTGCAGCACGTCGTGGAGGCATAGCTACTGCGGACAAGAAACTTTTATTTAGTATCGGGACCTGGTGATCATGCTTGGTTTTTATAAAATCTTTAAAAATCATTTTTACCCATTCCCAAATTCCAGTGAAAACACGAGC
>NW_010966926.1:0-762 GCF_000463585.1 Tarenaya hassleriana
TTGATGGATGATGCCATGATCTGCGCACAATTGCGCAAAAGGTGACTCATATTCACCTCCTGTATCGCTTCTCAAAGCTTTGATTTTCTTTCCAAGTTGATTTTCAATTTTGTTTTTATAGAGATTAAACATCTCTATTGCCTCATCTTTACTTCTCATTAAGTAGAGATAACAATATCAAGTACAATCATCAATAAATGTAATGAAGTACTTCTTTTCGCCTCTGGTTTGCACATATTTCAAATCGCATACATCTGTATGTATCAATTCCAAAGGTTCAGTACTTCGTTCAATATTTTTAAACGAAGACTTAGCAAATTTCGCTTCAACGCAGACTTCACACTTGTGGTCTTTGTCTAATTTAAATTTTGACAGTAGATTACAAGACATTAATCTTTGCATAGACTTAAGATTCACATGTCCTAATCTACCATGCCACAATCTTGACTCAATCAAGTAAGCAGAAGAAGTAGAAGCTTTATTAATATCATTTGCGGTTATATTGTTTGCCGCATTGGTGTTACAAATGGTCATTACATTCATCTTGAACATACCATTTGCTAGATAACCTCTACCCAGATACACACCATCTTTTGACACTACAACTCTCTCAGATTCAAACACTAGTTTAAAGCCTTTCTTTGACATCACAGATCCAGAGAGCAGGTTCTTGCGAATGTCTGGCACATGAAGAACCTCAATGAGCGTCAGCTTCTTTCCAGATGTCATCTTCAAAATGACTGAACCCTTGCCTTCCACTTT
>NW_010966927.1:0-761 GCF_000463585.1 Tarenaya hassleriana
GTTTAACAATAAAATTGTTAAGAGATTATACCAATCTCAAACTTTGATTTCATAAATTAATAGTTATTTAGGAATCCAACATTATACCCAATTTAAAAGGAGTTTCAATTAAAAAAAATAAAAAAGAACATCATTATTCACATGGGGCACACTAAAATTTCAATATGCTAAAGTGAACCATAAGGGGAGACCGGTTTAGGTTCTGAAAGTGCCAACAAAGCTCAAACAAACTCGGTTTAATATCTGAAAATGCCATTGCACAACTCCTTTGAATGAGCACGTGTTTTTTTTTCCCATGGTTGAGGACGAATCTATGGATGTATGTCGGTGATGACGTGGCCAAAGAGACTGATGTCCGGTTAACCTTGCCGGCTTGTGGCAGCGAGTGACATCCACGCGCCGGTGACCGGCTAAAGAGAGTCGCCGTGGGGGTAGGTGGAGTGGGCCCCATAGCTCACCTACCAAAATCAAGCCATTTGGGGGTTGGAGAAGGACAGTGACCACTAACTAAACCATGCCTCTTGTGTCTGGTGAGATTCTTCATAATCATGTGCTTACTTAAAACATGCGTAATTAAAATACACCAAATAATACCTCTTAACACATTTTTTATATCCAGACTAAGTGTCAATAATACAAATTTGAACCACTGCCACAAAGGTGTGTGCATTTATAAATTGGAGAAGTGATTTTATAATTAAATAGAAAAATTAAAAATACGGTTACAAATATGAAAATAATTTATTAAGAAATGAAAAAAA
>NW_010966928.1:0-230 GCF_000463585.1 Tarenaya hassleriana
TCAGAATTCTGACTCGGTCGAGTCAGAACGAATCAGCCCAAACCCATTGTCAACTCTTGACTCGGTCCATTTAGTATTGACTCAGTCCGAGTCAAAAGTTTGACTCGACCGAGTCAAAACATCAACCAAGCCCAAACCACTTTCTGGGCTTCGACCCGCATGGAACTGACTCGGGCCGAGTCAAATACTGACTCGGTCCGAGTCAGAAGGGTGAAAACGGCCCGACACTC
>NW_010966929.1:0-313 GCF_000463585.1 Tarenaya hassleriana
GATTTATGCGATTTTGGTGTCTACGCGAAGCTCTTGAAGTGCTCTTTCCAATGGTACAAGTTTCGCACGATTTGGACCTCTGTAGAGAAAGTTATTGATGTCACAACATGAGTATCTCATCCAAACTTCTCTTTTAACGCTCCAAATGGCTCCTTTTCGAGTCCAATCATCTCCGAAACCTGTAACTCTGCAAAACTAGAGCACAACCGGGTTTTGTATCCTAACACGCCTAGAATGTCCATGAATGAATGTGATTGTCCCGTAAAACCTAGACAAACTCTTATCAAAATATAGAGAAGAATAGAAGTTATCA
>NW_010966930.1:0-3829 GCF_000463585.1 Tarenaya hassleriana
TATTTTGCGATACTAATCGCCTGTTGTATTTTTCCGCTGCTTACTCTGGTTTATTAAAAATATTTTTTTTGATTTCGTATTTTCGCTTCTGCAAATTATTATTTTATTTTATATCGTCCATGTGGCACAGCCCGTATACTGTACACGGGTTACGGGTGTCACAACACGCAATGCCAAGCAGTAATCTAATAGACTCTAGTCGAGCAACGGGTGCAAAAGTTTCATCGAAATCGATACCTTCAACTTGTGTGTATCCTTGGGCAACTAACCTGGCTTTATTGCGAACTACTTCTCCCGACTCATTCGTTTTGTTTTTGAAAATCCATTTCGTTCCAATCACATTAATGTGATCTGGTCGGGGTACAAGATACCACACATCATTCCTCACAAATTGCTCCAGTTCATCATGCATTGCCTTTACCCAGAATTCATCCTTCAGTGCTTCATCGACTCGGGAGGGTTCATTCTGCGAAGAAAAACACACAAAACGTACCATATCTTGGTAATTTATCCTCTTACCTCGTGTACGCATGGGATCGAGTACATTTCCTATCACATCATCTTCAGAATGATTCCTGGGTGTAGGATCAACTTCCAGATCTTCTTCCTTGTTCTCAACTCCTGCATTGTCACTCTGTTCTTCTACCGAGTGCTCACTGGGAACATCGTGAGGTAGTTTCGGCGGAACTTCACTTGGATCTGCACTGTGTTCCTCATCAAAGACAACATTAGCTGATTCCATAATCGTTTTAGTGCGCAAATTGTATACTCGATAGGCAGCAGAATTCATTGCGTATCCCAAGAACATACCTTCATCACTTTTGGTATCGAACTTCCCTCTGTATTCTCGATCATTCAACACAAAACATCGACAACCAAATATATGAATGAATTTCAGAGGAGGTGTCTTACCTTTCCATATTTCATATGGAGTTTTGGCCGTCCCTGGTCTGATATGGATGCGATTTACAAGATAGCATGCCGTACTTACCGCTTCTGCCCAGAAACGTTTCGCAACATTTCTTGCATGTAACATTGTTCTCGCCATTTCTTGCAGTGTCCTATTCTTCCTTTCAACCACTCCATTTTGTTGTGGAGTTTTCATTTCTTGCAGTGTCCTATTCTTCCTTTCAACCACTCCATTTTGTTGAGGAGTCTTAGGTGCAGAATACTCATGGACAATCCCATATTTATTGCAGAATTCTGCAAACTGTTCATTTTCAAATTCACGCCCATGATCACTCCGAGTTCTCTGAACACTTCCTTTTCCATTTCGGAGTTGCAGCCATAAGTGTTCGAATACACCCAATGTTTCTGACTTCTCTCTTAAGAACCTGACCCAAGTAAAACGTGAGAAATCATCAACACATACAAACACATACCTCTTTCCTCCAAGACTCTCCGTCTGCATTGGTCCCATCAAATCCATGTGCATCAACTCAAGGATTTCAGATGTGTGTATCCCATCGATCATTTTATGATTGATCTTGATTTGCTTTCCAAGTTGACATGCTTTACACACCAGTGTTACTTGCGAGGATAACTCAGGTAATCCTCGTACAGCATTTGACTTTGATAACTTTATCAACGACCTTGTGTTAATGTGTCCCAATCGTTGATGCCATAACTCGAGTTCAAAGTCAGCTGCTGTGAAGCACTTCTCACTTTGATTGCTTTCGTCAGGATTGACCCAAGTGTAACAATTACTTGGAGTTCTTTTTCCTGTCAACACACAATTTCCAAGAAAATTCGTAACAACACAAGCATCTTTAGTGAAATTTACCTGAAATCCAGAGTCACACAGTTGACTGATGCTTATGAGGTTTGCCTTGAGTCCTTGGACAACATTGACATCTGTAAGTTTGGGCAGTCCTGATGCATCCAGATTTCCTTTGCCCAAGATCTTTCCTTTTCTTCCATCTCCAAATGTCACGTTTCCTCCTTTGAGATTTTCTTCGAATGTAGACAGCATACTGACATCTCCTATCATATGACGTGAGCATCCACTGTCAAAATACCACCGTTGTTCACTTGACTTCAGTTCAGAAGTGTATGCCACATTACACCTCGAGACATCTTTTCTTCTCCAGACTTGCCTCCATCTCACGGTGGGTGGTAGCTGATAATTCTGCCAGTAGTAGCAATTCATTCTGATGTGACCTCTTTTTCCACAGTAGAAACAAGTGCGATGTTCACGATAGTTTTGTGATCTTTGTCTTCCTTGGATATAGATCAATCTTGATCTTTGGAGTCTGTTGTACTCGTGGGATCACTTCATCTCCAAGTTTTCCTCCTGAAACAAAGTTTCCTACTTTGTTTTTACTCCCTCCGGTATATCCAAGCCCAGTATGTCCAGAATCTGTTCGCCCAATTGTCAATAAGTGATCCAATTTTGCAGTGCCATTTCCAAGCATTCTCACATTCTTCATGGTACCTTCCAGCTGATTCTGTAATAAGAGAATCTTCTCCTCTTTCTCATGTAATTGCTTCTTCAGATGATCAACTTCTGACACTTTCGTATCTAGCTGTTTCTTGATCTCCAGAATCTTTGCCTCATTCTCCTTCTGTTCTTTGATCAATTTTGTATTGATGTCATACAGCCTTGACATATCCTTGTACAGATCTTCTTCGGATATCTCTTCTTCAGTCTCTTCAATGATTCCAATGAATGCCACAAAATTTGACATCTCTTCTCCACTTTCTTCATCAGAATCGGTTTCAATCTCTTCATGAGTAATCAGAGATTTACCTCTTGTTTTTCCAATTGCACATTCGTTCTTTGTGTGTCCATATCCTTTGCACTCATAACATTGAATATCCTTTAGATTTTTCAACATTGCCTCCCTCTTGGCAATGCTAGGACATTCAGCCTTCCAGTGACCTGCTCCCTGGCATTCCAGACATTTTCCAGAATGTCTTGACTCTACTTTGCCAGTGAAACCTGGTTTTTTCTTAAAAAACCGGTTGAATTTTTTCACAATCATCGCCATGTCTTCCTCCAGTGACACTTGGATGGGAGCCTCAGATGATTCTGGAACATGAAGTGCCAGACCCTTGTTTGGAGTCACTCCTTTTGACTTTTCATATAGTGCCAGTTCTAACTCGTGAGCAGCAAAAGCCCCAACTGTCTCTTTGAAACTAACTGTATCCACATTGTTTACCATAGTAAAAGCAGATTTATGAGACATAAACTTTTTGGGTAAGCTTACCAGGAGTTTTGCCACCAGTTGTTTATCTCGATAGGTCTTTCCGAGGACCTCTGCTTCGTTTGCTAGCGCATTCAGCCTGCCACAAAATTCCTTGACGCTCTCGTTTTCTCCCATTTGAAGCATATTGAACTGATGCTTGATTAGATCTCTCCTTGTGCGCTTGACACTTGATGTTCCTTCATGAATCAACTCAAGCGCATCCCAGGCTTCTTTTGCTGACTTGCACCCTTGAATTTGCTTAAACTCATCCTTGTCAACTGTATTGAAAATGATAGTTATGGCTTTTGAGTTCAGTGCTGATGCTCGCTTTTCTGAGAGTGTCCACTCAGATCTGGGTTTCAGAACCTCTTTTCCGTCCTTCACATCGATTGGGGCATTCCAACCTTCCTCTACTGAACTCCAAGCATCTTCATCAATTCCTTTGATGAGATTCAGTCCTTCACATCGATTGGGGCATTCCAACCTTCCTCTACTGAACTCCAAGCATCTTCATCAATTCCTTTGATGAGATTCATAGTTTTCACTTTCCAAAAACTATAATTCTCGGAATCGAGAATTGTGGATCTTCCCAGAGACTGAAACTCTTTGAGTGAGTCCATATTGACTCTTCAACACGTACA
>NW_010966930.1:6103-8909 GCF_000463585.1 Tarenaya hassleriana
ATCACTTCTTCCGCCATTGCTTCAAGTATATCCGCGTAGCATACCGTATCTTTGGTCGAAGGTTGCTTCAAATTCTGATCAAGTGTGAACTCGACTGTCTCATCCCCGATCTTCATCGTTAATCTTCCGGCTCGGACATGAACTACGGCATCCGCTGTGCTCAAGAACGGACGACCCAAAATGATTGGAACTTTGGAGTCTTCATCCATGTCTAGCACTACAAAATCCACTGGTACATAGAATCCGCCAATCTTGAGGGGTACGTCCTCTAGAATGCCTGCTTTTATATTTAATACCCGATTTGTACCACTATCCGCAAGTATACGGTAGTTGTAGTACCGGGGTCGAACGCGAGGACTAGGATGTATTAGTCTATCTCTAAGCTAGATTAGGTGGTCAAGTAAAAATGTGGTTTGTGGTAAGGGTCGGAATACAAGAAAGCAAGTAAAATTAACGGTTTGTAAAACGATGGTTTGAGGCGTTGTAGGTTCCGGATCCCTCATGAGTCGCATGGACGGTTTGTGATGTTACAATGTCTTAGGGTTTATCTCCAATTGGGGGTTTCAAGCACTTCTTCTAGAGTTTGTCTCTCCCAAGCTTAAACAAACTACCTAGAGGATCGATTCACCCATCTCCCAATGATCTAAATGATCTCTAGATGCATTAGTGTACCCTATCATGAACCCTAAGCAAGTTAAGCCATCTCCCAATGTGAATAACTCACTCATTTGACATTTGGTTCCAAACATCATTCCCATATCCCTATGATCAATGTGTTCTACAATCATATCAATTAGGGTTTCAACCAAATCAATAGCATTAAGCACAAAACATCAAACCCATGGAAGAAACTCAAAGACATCATAGATTAAGCATAGGTATACATACAAAAGTGGGGATCCCTCACCCACAACAAAGTCACTACTCCATAACTAGGGTTTCAAAACAGAAAGCAAAATGAAGAAACATGGAAAAGGAGAAGAAATGCTCAAGATGGTCTTCAATGGTGGTCCTCTTCTTCTCCTAGCCTCCTTGATCTCCAAAATCCCTCTAAAAAGCCCGTGTTTTGAGGGGAAAACCTAATTCTGAACTTTCACAAAAAGGGAAGTTTGAGGAGAGAGAAAGGGGGCTACACACTTTGGAGAAAAATCACCTTGGAGAGGAAGAAAAGAGGGATTTTGGAGATCAAGGAGGCTAGGAGAAGAAGAGGACCACCATTGAAGACCATCTTGAGCATTTCTTCTCCTTTTCCATGTTTCTTCATTTTGCTTTCTGTTTTGAAACCCTAGTTATGGAGTAGTGACTTTGTTGTGGGTGAGGGATCCCCACTTTTGTATGGACACCTAAGCTTAATCTATGATGTCTTTGAGTTTTCTTCCATGGGTTTGATGTTTTGTGCTTAATGCTATTGATGTGGTTGAAACCCTAATTGATATGATTGTAGAACACATTGATCATAGGGATATGGGAATGATGTTTGGAACCAAATGTCAAATGAGTGAGTTATTCACATTGGGAGATGGCTTAACTTGCTTAGGGTTCATGATAGGGTACACTAATGCATCTAGAGATCATTTAGATCATTGGGAGATGGGTGAATCGATCCTCTAGGTAGTGAGTTTAAGCTTGGGAGAGACAAACTCTAGAAGAAGTGCTTGAAACCCCCATAGGGAGGATAACCCATAGACATTGTAGCATCATTAACCATCCATGCGATTCTTGAGGGATCCCGAACCCACAACACCCCCAAACCATCGTTTTACAAACCGTTAATTTTACTTGCTTTCTTGTATTCCGACTAGATGATATTAGAGGCATTAGTCCATCTCTTTGTATGCATCGCATTTATCTAGAAGATAGTTCCTAAACCTCCATTGAGCATCAACGTAGGTTGAATCCCACCATGAAGGAGGTAGTGAAGAAGGAAGTGCTCAAATTGTTAGATGCGGGTATCATTTACCCGATTTCAGATAGTGCATGGGTTAGTCCCGTGCAAGTTGTACCAAAGAAGGGGGGTATCACTGTGGTAGAAAATGAGCATAACGAATTGATACCCACTAGGACGGTTACGGGTTGGAGAATGTGTATTGATTATAGGAAGCTGAATTCCAACACCCGTAAAGACCATTTCCCGTTACCTTTCATCGACCAAATGCTAGAGAGGTTAGCCTTGCATTCCCACTTTTGCTTTCTTGATGGCTACTCGGGATTCTTCCAAATCCCCATTCACCCTAGCGACCAGGAGAAAACCACCTTTACATGTCCATATGGCACATTTGCATACCGTAGGATGCCTTTTGGTTTATGTAATGCACCGGCGACATTTCAGAGATGCATGAATGCTGTATTTTCTGATCTTATTGAGGATGTTATGGAGGTGTTCATGGATGATTTTTCTGTCCATGGGCCCTCCTTTCCCGTGTGTCTAATGAATTTGCGCCGAGTGTTGGACAGGTGTGTTGAGGCAAATCTTGTGCTGAATTGGGAGAAGTGCCACTTCATGGTCCACGAGGGCATTGTGCTAGGCCACAAGATTTCAAGAAGAGGGATTGAGGTTGACCGAGCTAAGGTCAAAGTAATAGAGAAGTTGCCGCCTCCACGGAATGTTAAGGGAATCCGGAGTTTTCCGGGACATGCCGGGTTCTACAGGAGGTTCATCAAGGACTTCTCGAAAATTTCGAGGCCTTTGACCGAGCTACTTGCAAAGGATGTACCCTTTGAGTTCACCCATGAGTGCCAGGCCGCCTTTGAAACTCTGAAGAAGGCATTGATCTCTCCACCCATCATTCAGCCACCGGATTGGGAA
>NW_010966930.1:9554-9879 GCF_000463585.1 Tarenaya hassleriana
AAGAGGAAGTCCAGAGTGTGATTCATCATTGTCACTCTTCGGACTATGCTGGTCATTTTGGAGCATCGAAGACCTCGGCTAAAATTCTTCAAGCCGGGTTTTATTGGCCATCAATGTTCAAGGACGTTCATCAATACGTCTCCTCTTGCGATGCTTGCCAGAGAACGGGGAACATCTCCCGCCGCCACGAGATGCCTCAGCGATACATCTTGGAAGTCGAGCCTTTTGATGTTTGGGGTATAGACTTCATGGGACCGTTTCCATCTTCCTATGGGAATCAGTACATCCTCGTGGCGGTCGATTATGTCACCAAGTGGGTAGAAGC
>NW_010966930.1:9899-10137 GCF_000463585.1 Tarenaya hassleriana
TGGTGACAAAGATGTTCAAGAGGGTGATTTTTCCGAGATTCGGGACGCCAAGGGTCGTGATCAGCGATGGAGGATCTCACTTCATCAACCACACTATAGAAGCACTTTTGAAGAAATATGGTGTGAGACATAAGGTGGCTATCCCGTATCACCCTCAGACGAGTGGACAAGTTGAAGTCTCTAATAGGGAGATCAAGGCGATACTTGAGAAGACGGTGTCAAGGTCAAGGAAAGACTG
>NW_010966930.1:10176-11010 GCF_000463585.1 Tarenaya hassleriana
CAAGACCGCCATCGGTATGTCTCCCTTTCAACTCGTCTACGGGAAAGCTTGTCACTTGCGGGTTGAGCTTGAGTACAGGGCATATTGGGCGATTAAGAAGCTGAATTACGATTGGAAATCCGCTGCGGAGAAGCGAGTGTTGCAACTTCACCAACTCGATGATGAGATTCGGTTGGACGCCTACGAGAATGCCCAGATTTACAAGGAGAGAACTAAGAGATGGCATGATCGTCGGATTCTGCAGAGGGATTTTAGAGAAGGTGATCAGGTACTTCTCTTTAACTCAAGGCTCAAACTATTTCCAGGCAAGTTGAGATCGCGTTGGTCGGGGCCTTTCACGATTAAGCATGTCTACCCTCATGGAGCGATAGAGTTATATGGCTATGGAGGGGATACATTCAAGATCAACGCGCAACGGTTGAAGATTTACAACCCCGGGGAGCATGGCACCTCTCTTGGTCTGTTTCTCTTCCCTGGTCTGCCTGTGCGCGTTAGTGTCGGAGTGACTTAGTCCGCCTGACCAAGAATTGGTCCGGGGCTGACCAAGTCACTTTGCCCAAATTTTTCGCCAGAAATATTTTTTTTTTCCTCTTCCGCGCATGTTCCTGTATTGAAGTCCGCAGCTGTAAACCGCAAGGAAAATTATGCCCGCTTAGCCATATTGAAATATTAAGCGCAATGTCAACCACCATCACAAGCATAGAACAAATCTCATCAATGCACCTAAGTGATTCTAAGTGACATGCAAATGTAAAAAGGATACTAAAAAGGATATGTACAAGTTCGGGGTGCCTCCCGAGAGCGCTTATTTATGGTCCTAAGCTTGACCGTGGG
>NW_010966930.1:12880-13099 GCF_000463585.1 Tarenaya hassleriana
GGAATGAGAGAGATCCGAGGGTTGTATAGGTATGGGACTATACAGTCTAAGATAACATAAAAGAATTAGTTGAGCTACTCATAGCAACAAGGTGCACCTACCTTTTTGGTTGACTATCCCGAGAGAACTCCAAAGTTAAGCGTGCTGGCTCTGGAGCAATCTCAGGATGGGTGACCTACTGGGAAGTGTCTCGGTATGCGTGCGAGTGAGGACAAAACA
>NW_010966930.1:13637-15041 GCF_000463585.1 Tarenaya hassleriana
CGAGGGAGGAATAGTGTCCATGATAGCTAGAAGAGTGGGCATCAACCTGGGTTTGCAGTGGCAGAAACCGATAGGGTACCAAGACTTACGTCTCGCCATGCTCAGCGCGAAGAGGGCGATCGACACTAGCACGGCTGGAGGACCTTACTGGCGCTATATTGATATTGAAGAAAGGGAGAGGACAGTTCGTCTACCTATGGACCCCCTTCCTCCCTTCACCATACAGGGTCTACGGTTCCAGATAGACGGAGAGGAGGCACCAGCCGTGCCCGTACCACCACCCCGTCGACGTCGCAGAGAGAGAGCTTCATCTCAGTCTCCTGAGGCACATGACTATACTGGGAATGCCTCCTCGTCTTTTGTACCCGCATCCCAGGAGGACATACGGGAGCTCAAAGATTTTATACGTCAGGGATTTGATACCGTTGGTCACCGCATGGACACCATCGACGGCCGGCTGGACTCATAGATCATCGTTTGGGCAGCTTGGAGGACACTGTAGCGGTTCTGCGCACGCAGTTTGGACATTACCACTTCTACCAGACAGAAGTGAACCGCCGGTACGATTCCACCTATGTGACGAGGATGCAGAACATCGTACAGCCAGTCCCTCTCCCACCAGACTACCCTTACCCCGGCCATGCTTATAGACCGTAGCAGTCCTACTTTCCAGATGTGTCATACTTACCGAGGGCACCTCGCAGCCGTTCACCACCACCACCGGGCGACACCGACCACATGGAGACCGACCACGTCGGAACACAGTAGAGTCGCCAGAGATTTCATCAGGACCTTTTTCTTTCCCTTTTCCTTTTTCACTTTTGCATTTTCGGACCTATGACGTGCGTTGTTATTTTGCTATGTTGTCTTGTACGCTTCTGTTATCGGATTCACTTGGTCTTTCTGTGTTTTAAGCTCTTATCTAAGGTTGAATCCTGACTCGGAACAAAAGACAACACACACTGTGGAATACATCAAAAGTGGAATGCAAGGAGGCACATTTCGACCTTGGGCACCAAGGTTACACATTAACCCTCCTCCACTTCGATCATATTTTTTCATATTCCACATATTCCACCCCTTCGGATACGAGTGACACCGCGGACGGTTTCTCATTCAAGTCTGGGGGGGTGATCATCTAACATCGCTTCAAGTCCCTTTTTAGAGTGCATTCACACATTCACTTGCATATATAAAAAAAAATGATCTCTTACTTTAGATGCATTCCACACTTGCATCTCTTGCATTTGCACATATAGACACCACCTAGTCTTGCATTGCATTTGTTACATATAGGTCTAGAGCATGTAGAAGCATATGCATTGCATAAACCGTTTTGAGTTGAGATTGGTCGATGATGAGATGATGGTGATAGCTGCTTAGA
Source organism: Tarenaya hassleriana (assembly GCF_000463585.1). Classification (NCBI taxonomy): domain Eukaryota; kingdom Viridiplantae; phylum Streptophyta; class Magnoliopsida; order Brassicales; family Cleomaceae; genus Tarenaya; species Tarenaya hassleriana. Next base: position 15,022 of record NW_010966930.1, read on the forward strand.
GATTGCTTAGCGATTTGGAC
>NW_010966930.1:15081-15570 GCF_000463585.1 Tarenaya hassleriana
ATTCTAGGTTGTGGGGTATATTGTTGTCTTTAGGTATGCCAAAGAGTAGGACCGACCGAACCTAAGTTAAATATCTCCCAAAAACCGTTCCCGAAGCTTCTCCCATAGGATAGATAGTCTCTTGGAAAGAATGAGTGGTAGGAATAAGCGAAGAAAGTATACACATCCCAACACTCCGCTGTCACTATATCGTTAATGAAAATCATTCGATGACATGAGTGCGTCGAAATTCGACGGTTCGGGTCTAAGTTGTGGGACAAGTGTCATGATCATTAGAGAAAAAGCAAAAGCGGAGACACTTGTCAACTTCAACGTCCTAGGAACTCGGGATATTACTTCTCTTAGCACATTTCTTGAAAGGAAGAAGAAAAAAAAATGCGAACAAAATAAATAAAGAGACGAAATATCTTAGAGTAGAAGAACGGTAAATAGGTTCAGGAGAGTGCTTGGAAGTGGGAATTACTCTTATGGTAGATTAAGGACGACATA
>NW_010966930.1:17108-17644 GCF_000463585.1 Tarenaya hassleriana
ACAAGATGTGTGAGTAGTTTCTTGTTGTGGGATGAGGGATTAGCCCTCATGTAAGGATGCTTGTATTAACCTTTGGACCCAAGATTGTGTCTTGTTTATGCTATCAAACTCTTGCAATGAATGAAATTTTGTTCTTCATGATTATCTCTCATCTCTCTTGAATGAATGTTGAGTTTTCGGTTTGAGAGAACCGAACCCGACCTTAGTCTTGTAATCCCTCACCTTAGAACGAGCATGATCTAGGTCCATAATCCTTTACGGCATCCTTGCATGATCGGTGAAACCCGATTCCCATAACCTTTCCCATCGATTATCTCCTTTTGAATTATTACTTGCTTTGATTTTATTTCTCTCATTTAATTTTCTGCAACTTTGAAAACCACCAAAAACAATTCTCCAACTTTATTTTTACCATTTTCCTAGTTTTAGTCGATTCTTAGCTTAACCGCTTAAGTCCTTGTGTTCGACCCCGGTACTACGACATCCGTATACTTGCGGATTAGTTGTGTGTCGGGTATAAATTTAAAGCTCGTCAC
>NW_010966930.1:17654-27218 GCF_000463585.1 Tarenaya hassleriana
CATCGATCGTCCATAACACGGGTCATGCCAAAGTTGAGCGTGCCAGATTATCTTTGTGAGGCAGGGTGGGAAATCGTGGTTTCCACAGCTTGAATATGGTTTAGCTTAGGTTAAGTGGTCAAGTTTCACTTGAGACTTAACGGTACAGATGAGACGAGTATGCAATGATATTTGATATCATACTCTCATAAAGGATCTAAGAGTCACATTGGATGTGATTGACATTAGATGTCTACCTAAATAGCATAAGGCTGAGTGTAACAACTCATTCTTATGTGAAATATGGATCTTAGTCCCATATAGAAAATTATTGTAGGGTTATTTTTCTTTATGGGAGTATAGCTTGTATATGCATCTATATTGTCATTGATTGATGATGGACTAGCTGATAGTGGATCATTGATAGAATCTGCATTTTGTTTTGTTTCGTTCTATTTTGTCTTTTCTGTAGGACATGGCGTCGACCGGTAGTGTACCGAGTTTGACGATGCGATCTATCCTTGAGAAGGATAAATTGACCGGGACAAACTTCTTAAACTGGTATCGTAACTTGAGAATTGTTTTCAAGCACAACAAGAAGTCGTACGTCCTGGAAGGGGTTCTACCTCTAGAACCCGCGGCCAATGCGACAAGGGCCGTCAGGGATGCTTGGTTGAAGCATCAGACTGACGACAATGAGATTTTTTATCTCATGTTAGGGAGCATGGCACCGAATCGCAGTCTCGACAATTCGTAGCGGCCTCGGGTCGTTACAACCTAAGGCCTGAGAGATTTCCAAACAAGAGGATTTCAAAGCTAGAACCAAGAGGATGTTGGTTTAGTGCTCTATGATGTACTGTTTATGAGCTTACTTTAGATACATTCGATGTATTGATACTTTCTATGGTTTTATATTGGAATGAAGCTCGATGGTGACTTGGTCGTGGACCTGATCCTGATGTCATTGCCCGAGGACTATAATCATTCGTGATGCAGTACCATATGCACAGGATAACTAAGAGCTTAGCCGAGCTGCATGGGGTGGTGAAATCGGCTGAGAAGGATATCGTTATCCCTAAGACTGTGATTGCTGTTGAGAAAAACTCCAGCAAGAAGCTGCGGGGTAAAACGAAAAAGAAGGTGGCGAAGAAGGCAAAAGTTGCCCCTACGCCTAAACCTAAGCCCGATAAGGGTGACTGTCATTGCTTCGGAGTGTCTGGACATTGGAAATAAGAACCTCAGGTATTCATGTTATAGAAGCTAACATCTGTACTATATCTTCTTGGGTATTGGATACCGGAAGTGCCTCACACATTTGTGGAAATGTGCATGGACTAAGAAAAAGTAGGATGTTGGCTAAGGGAGAAGCGGATCTACGCGTCGGAAATGGAGGAAGAGTTGCTGCATTGTGTGTTGGCGTTTATGATTTGCATCTTCCTTCTGGACTTGTTTTAGAATTAAGTAATTGTTACTATGTGTCTGCGATTAGCAGAAACATCATTTCTATTTCATGTCTGGATTTGGATGGTTTTCGATTTGTTATTGAGAACTCGAGTTTGATGATTTATCGAGACGATATTTACTATGGTAATGGTTATCTAGTTAATGGTTTATACGTCTTGAATGATCAGCCTTCGAACTCGATATCATCCATCTATAACGTGAGTGCTAAACGGTTTAAGCCGAATGACTTAAACTCGACCTCTGGCATTGTCGTCTAGGCCATATAAACGAGAAGCGCATTCAGAAGCTTCATCATGAAGGTCTTCTGGATTCATTTGACTTTGAGTCTCTTGAATCTTGCGAGTCTTGTTTGATGGGCAAGATGACGAAGCATCTTTTCAAGAGGAAAGGACAGAAAGCGACAGAGTTATTGGCTCTCATACATAGTGATATATGCGGACCAATGAGTTGTCCAGCTAGAGGAGGTTATCTGTATTTCGTTACGTTCACTGATGATTTCAGTCGATACGGTTATGTTTATTTGATGAGACATAAGTCTGAAACGCTTGAAATGTTCAAGGCTTTCAGAAACGAAGTACAGAACCAGCTTGGCAAAACGATCAAGATACTTCGATCTGATCGTGGTAGTGAGCATATGAGCCAAGAGTTCTCTGATGATCTGGTTGCTTGTGGTATTGTATCACAATTAACTCCTCATGGAACGCCACAGTGGAATGGCGTGTCTGAACGGAGGAATCGAACACTGTTAGACATGGTTCGGTCGATGATGAGTCAGACAGATCTTCCGAAGTCCTTTTGGGCTATGCTTTAGAGACCGTTGCGTACCTACTGAACAGGAGTCCAACGAAGTTGGCTGAAACAATGCCATATGAGATATGGATGGGGAAGCGTCCCGCGTTGTCGATTGTCAGAATTTGGGATTGCGACGCTTACGTGAAGCGTCAGATGACTGATAAGTTATCCTCCAAATTTGATAAGTGTTTATTTGTAAGCTACCCTAAGGAAAATAAGGGTTACTACTTCTACATTCCGACAGAGAAAAACGTGTTCATTGCCAGGTGATCGTGCCAATCTAGGTGAATGGATTTGAGTCAAGTAATAAAACCTAGACTAAACCGATTCCGCAAGGGCACGGATTCGATGTAGTACCAGGGTCGAACTCAGGGACTGAGAGGTGATGATGTCGGTATTGATCCTGGCAAGAACATAGCGCAAGAGTTGTTGGTTGGTGGGAAAAAACTATAATTAAAAGCACTGTAGGTTCGGGGAGTTCACCGATGCTATGGATTATCTAGATAGATATGGTTGAGTTACAGTCTAAGGTCGATTCGGGAAACTCTAGCTTCTATTCTAGAACGCGTCTGGTCAGGGATCTATCGCTCTCAAACTAACGCTTTCCTATCAGCTTCTGCATCTTTAGGTCTACGTTAGAAGCATTAACGCCCGCTATCACAGTTCCTAGGTCGAATTAAGAATTCCTTATCAAGTCCAACTTATGCGTTCGGAATTAATAATTGAACCTATCTTATGAACGAATTTCGGTATTAATTAATCCAAATTTCTTTGCAATTAACTAATCCAAATTCAATTCTATAGGGTGATTAATCCTAAGAAAGCATTACGTTCAATTCATAAAACCAAATCTAACTTAGACATGTATTCAACTGGTTAAGCATATTGATAATTTCGTAACATGGCTAGATTCCCAAGCCTACAGCAAATGAACTACTCACACATCAATGAGGAAAACGAAATAGACATGAATTCAATCAACATTTCAATAGACAAAGGGAATAGAAGACTTATAGTTTGTATAATTCAATCCTTGAACAAAGAAATGTAGCCAAATCCACTCCAAATCGTCCCCTAAAGTGTTGAAAAGTCAAAAATTACAAAGTGTCTCCGAAAAATGTATCCAAAGTCGAACCCTATCTCAGTTTCCGTACAGTCTTTTTATAGAGATTTCGAAATATCGACGTGTAAAACCTCGATATCGATGTTTTCTAACGTCGATATTCCTCCAAGATTCCTAGATCTCGAGGTTTGGAAAGGTGGATATCGACATTGTAAAAGGTCGATATCTGGACTGCTTAGATCTTGAGGTATGGAACATCGATATCGATGTTCGGGAATGTCTAGATCTGGAAATCGGAAAATCTGATCTCGAGATGGCTGGAAACATCGATATCGAGGTTTGGGAATGTCGATATCGATGTTATGAAAGGTCGATATCGACATTCCTAACCTCGATATTCTCCTTTTTCGCTCCGAAGTCCGTTTCTTGCCCGCGATAAGTCCGTGACCTTCCTAACTCGTCTTTGACTGTCCATTTGGTCCAAATAAGCTCCAAAAACACCGTTTTAGCACCTTTTTTGTCCAAATATGCAAATATTCCTGAAATCACATGAAAGAGCGAAGAAAACGGTATTTATGCGCAAAATGTGGCCTAAATTTTAGATTTGTATGGAAAAGAGGGTGAAATGCAACTAAAACCATAGGAAAATATCGTCAGAAACCGATGTCATCAACTCCCCCAGACTTAGACTTTTGCTTGTCCTCGAGCAAAACTCTAAAGAAAACAGTCTAAAAAGAGGAGAAGGAAAATGAAGGGCCGATTCCACATGAATGTCAAAAGCGAGATTCTCATCTAGTTCTAGCTACCCGTGAACGAAATCAAGTCTATTCTACTATGGTCTTTAGTCTCTCCTTCCTGTGTTAGTGCATGGTTTTCCTTGTACTTTGCATCTTTTCTGTTTTTGTGGTTGTTCGTATTTGCTATATGTTCTCTGTTTAACACAAGAATACCTCAAAGTGCATAGTAATCAAATAAGACAGATAAAAATCCATACACACTCACGAGGATAAAGTATAGCATATAACAAAAGAGGTCCAAAATATATATTGGAAATAGAAATGCATACAGTCCGACATAAGAAACAAACAGAAGAGAAAAACAAAAACTACTCGGAGTCCTCGTCGTCCGAAATGACAATCGGCTCCGGCTGGATGTGGGCATATGCGGGAGCGCCGGATGGACCTGTCGGGGCATATCCGATCGGATATGAGTACCCCGGGTAAGGATAGTGTGGCGGCAGTTAGACTGGCTGCATCGGGAAGACCTGGCCAGCGTGATGGTGCAGCTGGCCCAACATCGTAGAGTAGAAGTGGCTCACCTGGGCCTGCTGCCTACGCGCTCGGGTCGCCGCCCGTCTCTCCATCTCCGCAGCCTCGCCCTGGCGTAGGGTGCGGTCATCTACGTCGCAGAGGCGTTCTACTGACTCTAGAGTCCTTTTGGACCTAAGCTCCTACCGTACCGATCCCTGTGGCTCTGAGTTTTGAGGTGACGGGTCGTGGATCGGTGGCAGTGGTGAGCTCTGACGGGGTGCGCTGGTGGATGCGTGATAGTCAGCCCCAAGAAATCCCTCGATACTGAATTCGGGCATTATATCGGGCGTGTTGAAACCAACGCTGAAGGGATACTGAGGGGCTGGTGGGGTCTGCTGCCAGGGAGAGGGGTCCTGAGCTGGAGATGCTCTGACACCCTCGTCACCTTGACAGGAGTGAGCTTGGGAGCCCTCTGCTTCCTCCTCATCCCTTCCTCCTAATCCCATATCTGTGCGAAAAAAGCTAGAGGAAGGGGATGCGTACCCGCACCGCTGTCCTTGAGTCAACCTGAAGAGGAGTCCCTCTCTTGTCAGCGGAGGAAGGCTAGGGTTGGGCATGACAACTTTCTGCAGCCGTCCGTCGTCATCCGTATAGGCCCACTCCTTCTCTCCTGAGGGCCCTATGGATATGTAGTTCTGTTGCCGGAAACTTCCTAGTGTAAGGTTGGACCGCCCCTTGCAAACGTCCTTGTCGTACCGCCCGACGTTGATCCCCACTCTCCGAGCTATCATCGTCACAATCCCGCCCGTGACAGGCGAGGTCTTTAGTGGGACACCTCCCATCCAAATGATATGACGGGCTACCTGCGAGGCCAAGTCTACCTCGCTTATCCCTGCATAATCTCCTCCGAAGAGGTCAGCTAGTGCGAGCCGTAGAAACCCTATCTCCGGGTGATTCACTGTACCTTGCGCATCACGGCCTAGGATTACAGCTCGTGATGAACATGTACAGGACCCGTACGGCGGGGTGCCTGATCGCCGAGCCCTTGTCCCTTCTCGTCCACGGGGATTAAGTGAGGGCTAACCACGTCTCATTCAGCACGGCCGGTGGTAGTCGGGTATTCCTAAGATGTCGGTCAGTTGCGACATGTTGATCCGGTAGTCCCATCCCCGCAGACGGAATCCTAGGTATGCTCCCTCCACTGCTCCCGAGGAGGGAAAGTACCCGTGGCACGAGGAGAGAAACTCAAACGTGAGTTTGTTGTAGGTTTTCTCATTCGTGTCGAACAATCGCGCCCACCCCAAGCATTGGACTAGCACCTGAACTTGGTCATGAATGCCAAGCTCTACCAGCATTGGACGATCGAGGAACCGGGCAGGTTTGATCCCTCGCAATTTGATGTAGTGGAGGCGCGCATCCTGGTTATGAGCCTGCCGTGTGCGGATCTCTCCTATAGGCTCTTCAGCATTCTCTGTAGATATGGGCGTGAATGGCCCGATGGTAACCACGCAGCCAGCTGGCGGGTCTGATGTTGTTTTCTCCATGGCTATTTGGGTAAATTTGGTGTTTTTAGGTCGGTTGGATGTGTGGGGGATGAAATCTCGAGCTTGAGAGGAGAATGTGGAGGTTTGTTGTGAATGAATGAGGAAAGGTTTAGATTTCGGTATATATAACCGAGAATATCGATGTTAAAAACATCGAGATCTGACAGATCAGCATGTTCCAGATCTCGACCTTTAAAAGGTCGATATCGAGGTTTGTAAACATCGATATCGAACTCGACGCTTCGGATTCCGTTCCACCTCAATGTCGAGGTTCTGCAACATCGATAGCGACGTTTCGGAACCTCGAGATTTCTAAAAATTCTCAATTTCAATTTCAGATCAAATCTCGAGGTTATGGAACATCGATATCGATGTTTCTGAAGGTCAAGATTTCCGAAAATTCCCAATTTTAGATCCCACTCAAATCTAGACGTTTTGAAACCTCGATATTGAGGTTTCCGAACACCGAGATTTCCCAAAAATCGCCTGAAAATCCGATTTTTCGCGTTTTTCTCCTTCCCAATCACTTTTGTCCTTTTTCTAGCAATGTATGTTCGTGATGCATGAAATTAAACGTGCTAATGCAATGCAATTGCATGGGTTGCCTCCCGTGAAGCGCTAATTTAAGGTCATCAGCTTGACCCTCTTAGTTTCAGTGATCTGGTGGTCGCGTTGGACGGAGTTGGTTTACTCCTCGTCGTCCCGGGGTATGTACACTGAACTAGTGCACATAGTCTGCTTCAGCTTGCAGTCATTTCCGCTCACAGATTCAGGAACTGGATCTAGCGGTTTCACTTTGGTTCCTATTCTGGCTTCAGGGATACTCAGATTTTTGCTTTGCTTCTGTGGAATTCTTCCATCAGGTTTTTCTTCAGGCTTTTTGATCAGGAATTCGGATTTGACTTTAATCCCATTCTCTACCTCGGAGTTTACAGATTTAGTTACCGGTAGGTTGTAGATGTCTCTGTCATGGGCAATCCCCTTGCCTTTATCCTTTGGTCGCGGGGTTTGTTTTTCCGGTGAACCTGGCGGCTTTTCTGGAATAAACAATAGTTGCTCATTTTCCTCATTACTCCGTTCTGGTTTTTGTTCCAGCTTGAATTCGATGTCCGTATCATCTATATGCATTTCTATGCATCCCTTCCGGACATGAATCACGACATCAACAGTGTTGAGGAATTGACGTCCTAAGATGACTGATTCATCATTTCTGTTGTTCATATCAATAACCACAAAATTGATTGGCACGTAGACGTCTCCAACCTTAAGCGGTACATCCTCTAAAGTCCCTAGAGGGGCTTGTACTGACTTGTCTGCCAGCTGCAGGATCATCTTGGTGGGTTTCAGCTCACCCACATTCAGCTTGTCATATGTGGTCTTAGGTAGTAGACTTACACTTGCTCCCAGGTCGCATAGTGCGCTAGGAATGGAGACGCTGCCTAGTTAGCAGGGTATGGAGAAACTTCCTGGGTCTGCCATCTTGGCTGGTAAGTCCTGTTGCAGTACAGCACTGCATTCAGCGGTCAGGATTACAGGTTCTCCATCTAATTTCTCCTTCTTAACGAGTGTATCTTTAAGAAATTTCTCATAAGATGGAGTTTGCGCTATAGCCTCTTGTAAAGGCTGAGCGATTTCCATCTTCTCCCACATACCTGCAAACTTCGTGAGTTCGCCATCTACTTGCGGAGTACGCTGTAGTCGTTGCGGAAATGGTATAGGAGGTGGTCGTGGAGGCGGAGGAACGTATATGTCCTCTAGTTCCTCTACTATCGAGTTCCTTTGCCTCTCTAGATAAGCTCTTCTTTGTTCGGCAATGATCCTCCTAGATCTGTAAGTTTCCTCTCCTCCACGTATACGACATTAAATTGCTCACGAGGATTGGGTTCGGGTTTCCCAGGTAAAGTGCCCTGCATTCTGCTAGGCTTAGCTGCGAGTTGAGCTACCTGGTTATCGAGAAGCTTTACATGGGACTCTATTCCTTGGATTTGTTTCTTTAAATCACTTTGCTCGGTAACCATTCCTTGCATTGTGTTATTCATAGATGCTTGTCCTTGTATGAGTGTCTCGAGCATAGACTTAATGTCACGGGCCTGGTCAAACTTTTGTTGACGTTGTTGTTGAGGACCCCTGTACTGTTGGTTTCTGATAACTCCTATTTTTCTCTATATTTTTATGAGAGTTGGTCTAAGTTTTACGGGATAATCACATGCATTCATAGACATTCTAGGCGTGTTAGGACACAAAACTTGGTTATGCTTTAGTTTTGCAGAGTTACAGGTTTCGAAGATGATTGGACTCGAAAATGAGCTATTTGGAGCGTTAAAGGAGAAGTCCGGATGAGGTACTCATGTTGCGACATCAATAACTTTCTGTACAGAGGTCCAAATCGTGCGAGACTTAAACATTGGAATTTCAAGAGCTTCGCATAGAGACCAAAATCGCGTAAATCTGACATCGGAACATAAAGTTATGAGCAAAACCGTGAAGATCAGAATTCTACCGGTGCAATCCGAATCAAGACAGCTGAGCTCGAGCCCAGGAATCTGGATCCGGTTCGGATCTATCTGGAATCGGCCCAGATCCAGTCAAAAACCCTGTTTTGTAATTTTCAACATCCTAATGGGAATAGGACTCTTGGGAGCCGCCCTAGGGTTATAATAAAAGCCCTAGCCACGTCCTAGAACAGGAGAGAAGAATAGAAGTTCATGGGATTTTGAGAAGAAGAAGGAAGATTCGATCGTGGAGACTACACATCTGCATGGGCCGTTCTTTCCTCTCTTTTAACTCTTTTCTTATGAGCTTTTTTGTTGTTTTCTATGAACCTTGAGTAGATCCACAACTATAGGTTAGGGATTCGTTTGTGTTTTGGGTATGTTTGAACCCTAACTTGGATTTCGACATTATGCTTGTTTCGGTTTATCGATCTATGCTTTTTTTTTTTCTATTGGTGTTTGCTAATCACTTGGCCAATACTCATAGATTGTGAATCACATAGAGATATGGGTTTAGTTTCGGGTCGAGATCGATGAATGAATTGTATTATTCACAAAGAGATATAGTTTAATCGATTTAGGATTGATGATAGCGTTCTTCATGTATCTAGGGTTAACTTGAAAAGATCGAGAGATTGACGAGTTATTCTAGGTAGTGAGTTAGCAGACTGAGAGGTGAATTCTCTATTCATGTTGCTTGATGATTCCCGAATACAAGTACGATGTCGTTATTCTCGCATGCTTAGTAAATACCCATACACGCGAATACGATCCCGACACCCGTAGTCATCCTTGTTTGATAGGTCACTCGTTTTCATTGCTTTCTTATTTCGTTGTACGATTCCACATATTTCCACCATCACTTGCTTGCTTTCTTTGGTTTAGTTTCGATTAGGGTTTAGATTTAGCTACCGGTCCTTGCGTTCGACCCCGTGTTACGACGATCCGTATCCTTGCGGTGAGTTGTGAATCGGGTTATA
>NW_010966930.1:46488-52057 GCF_000463585.1 Tarenaya hassleriana
CTTGCTTGCTTTGATTTAGTCTCGATTAGATTTAGATTTAGCTACCGGTCCTTGCGTTCGACCCCGTGTTACGACGATCCGTATCCTTGCGGTGAAGTTGTGAATCGGGTATAAATTCTAGACTCGGTACACACGTATCAAGTTTTTGGCGTCGTTGCCGGGGACTGGTTAGCCTATTTCTAGGTCTTTATTGATTCTAGATCTTAGCTTGTTTTCTTTTTCTTTTTCTTTTTGTTTTTCTTTCTTTGGTTTTTGCGGATTCACTTGGTTTCGAGTCCTTCTTTTTCTTTGCGATTTTAGGGTTCTAGTGCATGACAAGGAGCTCTACTCGGATAGAAGACCTAGTCTACGATCCGGAGATTGAGTGTACTTTGAGAGACATCCGAAATCAGCAGAGAAAAGAAGCTATGTCGAGGTCAAGTAGTTCGCACGACCGACAACAAGAGCACATGAATCCGCTCTACGATCAGCAGACCGAGGGCGAAGCTACTTACGTTGCAGAGGAGACTTTGGATTCTCACATTGCACCGAAGCACACCCAACTCCTATCATGCATCAACAGACCGCCCATAGACAGTTTCGAGCTACCGCCGCAGTGCATCACGATGTTTAGTCAGGCAAGTTTCAGAGGGCAGCCTACGGAGGATCCCATTGCTCACTTGACTTAGTTCAAGATGTTGTGCAGATCAGTTAGGAAGGCACGAGGAATGACCATCGAGGATGTATACTTGGAGGCCTTTCCTTGTTCACTGATGGATCGGGCAAGAGATTGGTTCTACACCCTTGAGCCGAACTCGATTACGACATGGGAAGAGCTAGAGGAGCAGGTCATGGCGAAATATTATTCCCCAGAGAAGACCCGAGCTGCACAGAGAGCCATACATAGCTTCAACGGCTATCAACGCCTTTGTCCACACCACGGCATGGATAAGCGACTATTGCTATCCACATTCATCCACGGACTACGACATGATACCAGAGTTTGGATGGATGCACCCTGTGGAGGGAGCATTTATGAGATTCCCTTTGATACCCTAGAGATTCAGATTGCGAAGATGGCCAAGGCTAGAGGGATGTCCAGAGATAACAATAGACGACCCATGGCTCGGATAGATACAGGAGAATCTGCGGTTTTGAAAGCTGTCATGTCTGAGCTAGCGGTTATCAAGCTCCATTTGGAAGCTAAGAGCAGTTCGAATCAGACACCACCAGAGCTAGAGGAAGCAGCGGAGGACGTCAATTATGTCGAGAAAAATCATCTTGGTTTCTCCTACGGAAACCCGAGCGGAGCATTGAGGGTCATCTGAAGCATTTGGACATGCAGATTGCACAGCTTGCATCACAACACTCTAGACAGCAGGGCACATTTCCTGGAAAGCCTGAACCGAATCCACGAGAACACGTCAATGCCATTCAACTTATAAGTGGAGAGAGCCTGCCTGAGACGGTCCCTATTACTACCACAGAAAAAGGGACGACGTCTAGATACACTGTCGAAGAGAAAGGGAAAGTCATTGCTAACGTGACGCCTCAAGTGAATGCAGAGGAAGCCGAACCGCCATATGTAGCTCTTCCACCTAAGGTATGTCCTTTCCCCTCTCGATTGAAGAAGCATGCTGAGGATACAAAGTTTTCTAGATTTATTGATATGCTTCGGAAGTTAGAGGTTAAAATGTCTTTCTATGAGACGATACTTCAGATCCCTTCTTATGCGAAATTTTTGAAAGATATCTTGACTAAGAAGAGGGTGATTGGGAAGGAGACAGTCTCCTTGAGCACAGAGGTGAGCGCTGCGATTCTGCAGCATGAGTTGCCACGGAAGAGATCGGATCCAGGTAGTTTCTCGATTCCTTGCAAAATCTGGAACATTGAGATTGACCGTGCGTTGTGCGATCTGGGCGCCAGTATGAGCTTGCTTCCGATGTCCATCTACAAGAAGCTCAACATTGGAGATCTTAAGCCGACGAGGATGGCACTACAGTTGGCGGATCGATCCGTCAAGTATCCTGCAGGTATTCTCGAGGATGTCCCATTGAAAGTCGGGGATTATTATGTTCCCGTTGATTTTGTTGTTTTAGACATGGACGAGGACTCAAGATACAGATTATACTAGGCCGGTCGTTCTTAAACACGGCTGATGCAATGGTTCATGTTCGTGCTGGTCGTCTCACGATGAAGATAGGTGACGAGACTGTGGAGTTCACCTTAGATCACAACATGAAACAGCCATCCACCATCGATTCAGCATGCTATGTCGATGTGCATGAAATCCTCACTCAAGAAGTCTTCGATCAGTTTCGGAAAGTCGATCCTTTAGAGATACCTCTCCTTGCTTCGAATGAGAGCATATACAGCAATTGGGAGGATATCCGGGAGCTTACGCAAGCATTGAATAAAGGATCGACGAAGATATATTTTTACAGAGGGCGGATCCGGACCGATTCCACCTGGATTCGGATCGGATCCAAACATGCTCTTCGAAGTGGATTCGGACCGATTCCACCTGAAATCGGACCGGATCCAATCTCTGAGCAAATCAGACGTTTTTCACATCGACACGTCCGATTCCTCTACGAACGTCTCCAAACCCTCCACGACGATTACTAAAGACGTTCTAGAGATCAGAGAACCACCACTTAGCATGGGGACGTTGGATAAAGCGGATTGGAGTTTAGAGAATGCTCCGAAGGTGAAACTAAAGTCCTTACCTCAAGGGCTTTGGACAAAGGAACACACACACACGGATAGGAACACAGGACCGACATTGGAGAGAGGTACATATGCCGCTCATAATTCTATATACGTATTTGAACCTTCCATTACAGGTATTCGAGTAAGGGAAATGAGCAAGAGAGGATCGAAACGAGCAACATCATCGCTCAAATGTCCACAAGATCCACCTCCTTCACAAGTTTGAACCCAAGGAGGATAGAAGGCTCAAGCATCCACGAGTTCCAAAAGATACGCTTAACGCTCAACATTCAGGGTGGCGAAAGATCGATTATCTTCGCCTCTCAGACCCTCCCATTATTTGAGCAAGATAGGTCGAGCTAATGACGTTAAACAAGCGCTTCTCGGGAGGCAACCCGAGCATTAGGTAACGTTTCTTTTTCTTTTTCTTTGTAGCGTAGGTGGTAGAGACCATGATTGTATTTTGGATCTTTCGGAATACATTGCTATTATTATGCTTTTGTTCGGATAACGTTTGTTGTTCTATGAGCGTTTACACCGGCACACGAGAGATAAGCATCGGCTTCCGAGAGACAACGTTGGATAGGTTCCAATTCACAGAGTGTGTGAGAGCTCCTGCGTTTGACGTGAGTTAACTTCGTTGCGAGCGAACGAATTTCGCAGAGCTAAGCCTTCCTTATCCCTCTTATTGGTTCTTTTCACACGTTGTTTTGGATTCTACTTTTCCGGGCGAGAGTCTACACCGTGGACGGTGTATGATTCAAGTCTGGGGGGGTGGATAGATCCTTCACACATTCAGGTCTATCTACTTAGGATTGCATTTAGTTTAGGTTCATCTTATCATGGCATATAGACTTAGGAAAACTTTTTCACTTTTGCATATCACTTTGCATTAGTTGCATTCACACGTTTTTTTATTTTATTTTCATATAGATGAGTTTTTGTTAGGTTTGCATGATTGCATTTGACATATGGATTTAGGCTCATATAGGTTCACGTGCATACCTCGAAAACCCGTTTTGAACATCATTCGGAAGATTTGTGGGATGATAGAGTAAGAATATCTTGATGATCTAGTGACTTCGTAGAACGTGGTTGAACCGTGTTGAATTGATAGTTCTCCAGACTTTCTATATAAAGTTTGTGGGATGGGGTTATTATTTGGAACCTACGGAGTTGAAACAATTATATCCAGGTTATATGTTTCTTTTAGAACCTTTTCCGAGTCTTGCAGGTCGATGAAATCTAGTTCAACAAATGTCTTGGGAGAATAAAGCATCTCGACACTCCGCTGTCAGAATCTCGTCAAGGAAAATCGTTCGAGGACATGAATGCATCGATCGATGGTTCGGGTCTAAGTTGTGGGTCGGACATCGCATCAAAAGAAAAAAAATATATAGAAGAACAAAAAAAGAAAAGAAAGAAAAGAAAAGAAAGAGAGAAAAATGATGTCCTTCAACTTCAACGTCTTAGAAACCCGAGGTGCTAGCGTTTGATAGAGAAATTCTACAAAAAGGTAAAAATCCAGGTACGAAGTAGAACTATTGCGGGGAAAATAATGTACTAAGACTAATATGATGTGTGATAGATGATCATAGAGATGATCATGGGTATTGGATTTGATCACAATCATAGGTATTCGTTGGAGAACGGAATACTGGATTGACCCGCATGAGATTGTCACATGGACTAGCGTCATGACTGGAATCTCATGTGACGGTTCCATGATTGGATCCTATGACCTGAGATATCTACGAAATCCAACATGAGGAGTTGCGTACTTTCAATATGTCAAACGTCCTGCGTAACAGGAGGACTACAAAGGCGTGTATCAGGTATGACACGAATCATGTGCTGGATTGTAGATAGTCAAGATGAGATTTGTACCTCTCGTAAAAGAGAGAGATATCGCTGGGCCCCTCGTGTGAGTAGAAATGTGTTGCCACACTATAGACGAACGTCGTCTATTTCGTACAGTCGAACTCAATGAATGAGAAAGCAGTCGAATCAGATAAGGTGGCTTTTCCATGCCTTATATTTGACATATGATATCGTGATACAAAAGGATCATCAACCGGAATCATCACCGACGTTCGTAAGATCACGAACAAACTCTATTCGAGATAGGTAGTAATAGTGTCTTGCTACCGAAATGGAGATTTCGGGTTATACTGCTATAGCGGATGAGCCTACAGGATCACACACATAAGAAAGGACAAACGCGCGAGAAAAGACGAGAAATTCTCTGTGGAACGGAGGCCAGACCGACCGGTCCAGCCAGCCCAGATCGATCGGTCCAGATTGTTGGTTTTCCTGGGATCTCTAGAGCGAATCCTATTCCTAAGAGATCGATTCTAGGGTTTGCGCAGCGGATATAAAACAAAAATTTAATAAACCCTAGAACCATGCTTCTAATGAATCGTAGAAACGTTAGAACGCTTACCTCAATCGATCCGGGACCTGTATCAATCGAAGAACACGTCTGATCACGAAAGGCAGGAAATTACCTCGCCCTCTACACGTATCCACACCACGGGATGGATTCCAACAGTTGGAACTTGTCTGCTAGGACTCGAATCCGCTATTCAATTTGTGCTTCGAGAAAAACGGACTTTGATCACACTCTCAATCTCTTGGATCTCTCCAAAAGTCTCTGAAAATCGGCACCAAAAGGTCTCTTACGAATTAGGGTTCTAATCTCTTTCTTATAAAGTGATTTAACCCTAATTTCGGTTTAATTTTCGGAAAACCGGGAGGACGGTCTGGAATTGCACGTGGACCGTCCGTTCCAGTAAGGCAGAACGGACGATCTACGTTTAGTGCGGACCATCCGTTCTATCATCATAGAACGGACGGTCTGCGTGTTGTCGAGACCGTC
>NW_010966930.1:52266-55087 GCF_000463585.1 Tarenaya hassleriana
CTACAGTCTCGCTCACACGAGGGGTCCAGTGATATCTCTCTCTTTTACGAGAGGTACAAATCTCGTCTTGACTATCTACAATCCAGCACATGATTCGTTTCGTACCTGATACACGCCTTTATACTCCTCCTGTTACGCAGGACGTTTGACGTAATCAAAGTACGCAACTCCTCATGTTGGATTCCGTAGATATCTCAGGTCTTAGGATCCAATCATGGAACCGCCATATGAGATTCAAGTCATGACGCTAGTCCATGTGACAATCTCATGCGGGTCAATCCAGTATTCCGTTCTCCAACGAATACCTATGACTGTGATTGTATCAAATACCTATGATCAACGCTATGATCATCAATCACACATCATACTAGTCTTATTATGTCGTTATTCCCATAACAACACAAGACTAGGGAGTTTAGTATCATTCATAATGATACACGGATATCATAACAGATCTAGTATGCAAGAACATGTAATGAATCAAATACTCTCATAAAACCCATAGAAACTATCAATACATCAAATGTATCTAAATAAAGCTCATAAACAGTACATCATAGAGCACTAAACCAACAATCTCCCACTTGCTCTACTCATGAACTGCTAAACATCTAATGCTCATATCCCTAACATGACCCTCATGCTTCGACGAAGGGAGAGGCTTCGTCAACGGATCGGCAATGTTGTCATCTGTCGACACCCTGCAAATCAACAATCTCCCACTTGCTCTAATCATGAACTGCTAAACATCTAATGCCCATATCCCTGACATGACCCTCATGCTTCGACGAAGGGAGAGGCTTCGTCAATGGATCGGCAATGTTGTCATCTGTCGACACTCTGCAAATGTGCACGTCTCCTCTGTCTATAATCTCCCTGTTAAGGTGAAATCGTCTGAGTATGTGTTTGGATCGTTGATGGGATCTGGGTTCTTTTGCTTGTGCGATCGCTCCATTGTTGTCACAATACAGAGCAATGGGGCTATCAGCACTCGGAATGACACCCAAGTCACCAACAAACTTTCTGATCCAAACAGCTTCCTTTGCTGCGTCCGACGCTGCAATATACTCAGTTTCTGTAGTAGAATCTGCAACGGTCGCCTGCTTGGAACTCTTCCAGCTAACAGCGCCTCCGTTTAAGCAGAAAACATAGCCAGACTGCGATCTGTAGTCATCCGGGTCTGACTGAAAACTAGCATCGGTGTAACCCTTTACAGCGAGCTCGTCTTCCGACCCACCGTATACCAAGAATACATCCTTAGTCCTTCTCAAGTGCTTAAGGATGTTCGTGACGGGGATCCAGTGCGAATCACCTGGATCTGACTGGTAACTACTCGTAATGCTCAACGCGTAGGATACATCCGGTCGAGTACAAAGCATGGCATACATGATGGATCTAATTGCCTGGATCCAATTGCCGAAGCATATGGAATCCGATCCATGCGTTCTCGCTCATCAGGTGTCATAGGACACTGACTCTTGCAGAGAACTGTGCCACTGCTCATCGGTAAGGTTCCTTTCTTGGAATCTTGCATCTTGAACCGTTTCAAGACCTTATCGATGTAAGTACTCTGACACAATCCTAGAAGACGCCTCGATCTATCTCTATAGATCTTTATTCCTAGAATATAGGCCGCTTCTCCTAGGTCCTTCATAGAAAACTGCGTTCCTAGCCAAGACTTAACGTCTTGCAAGGTAGGAACGTCATTCCCTATAAGGAGAATGTCATCCACGTACAGCACCAGAAAAACTACTGTGCTCCCACTAACCTTCTTGTAAACACATGGCTCGTCTTCGTTCTGTGAGAAACCAAACTTTTTGATTGTCTCATCAAAACGAAGGTTCCAGCTCCTCGAAGCCTGCTTCAGTCCATAAATGGACCTCTGAAGCTTGCACACCATCCTCGGGTTCCTTGGATCGACAAAACCTTCGGGTTGTGTCATGTACACATCCTCGGACAAGTTCCCGTTAAGGAACGCGGTCTTGACATCCATTTGCCATATCTCATAGTCGTAATATGCAGCTATTGCAAGTAGGATCCTGATGGACTTCAACATAACTACGGGCGAAAAGGTCTCATCATAGTCAATACCATGAATTTGACGGAATCCTTTCGCCACAAGTCATGCCTTATACGTGTGCACGTTGCCATCCATGTCGGTCTTCTTCTGGAAGATCCACTTGCATCCGATGGGTTTTATCCCTTCAGATGCATCAACCAGAGTCCATACTTGGTTGTCAGACATGGATTGCATCTCGGACTTCATAGCCTCGCGCCATTTCTCAGAGTCGGGACTCGCCATAGCCTCTGGGTATGTGGTAGGCTCGTCATGTTCTAATAACATGAGTTCCTCATTCCCAGTCACGAGAAATCCATATCTCATTGGCTCTTGGCGAATCCTGCCTGCTCTCCGAGGTTCACTCGTCAAAGGTTGAGTCACAACCGGCAGTGAAACAGGTTGAACATCTTCAACTTGTTCACTCGGCTCAACGTCTACTTGCTGCTCTCGAACTTCCTCAAGTTCGACCCTACTCCCACTGACTCTTTTGGAGACGAACTCTCGCTCCATAAAAGTCGCATTCCTGACAATGAACACTTTGTTCTCTGCCGGAATGTAGAAGTAGTAACCCTTAGTTTCCTTAGGGTAGCCTACAAATAAACACTTATACGATTTGGAGGATAACTTATCAGTCATCTGACGCTTCACGTAAGCGTCGCAACCCCAAATTCTGACAAACGATAACGCGGGACGCTTACCCGTCCATATCTCATATGGTGTCGTTTTAGCCGACTTCGTTGGACTCCTATTCAGCAGGTACGC
>NW_010966930.1:57002-57213 GCF_000463585.1 Tarenaya hassleriana
TTATGAGACTTATGATATCAAATATCATTGCATACTCGTCTCATCTGTACCATTAAGTTTCAAGTCAAAACTTGACAACTTAACCCAATATTAACCATATTCAAGCTGTAGGAACTACGATTTCCTACCCTGCCTCACAAAGATAATCCGGCACGCTCAGCTTTGGCATGACCCGTGTTACGGACGATCGATGCCTTGACAGGCGCTCTAG
>NW_010966930.1:58175-58566 GCF_000463585.1 Tarenaya hassleriana
CCTATTTGAGTTACAGTTGATCAGATTATGCAACGATTGCGTAATCGGACCTCGAAAACGGAAATTTTCGGAATCTGGACTTCGGACCGTCCGTTCTGGAAGTAGAACGGACGTTCCAGGCTGGCAGAACGTTCGGTCTCGACTTCATAAGTCAGAACGGACGTTCCCAATGTAGAACGGACGTTCTGTATGGACAGAACGGACGGTCCAGGACACCTTCCGTTCCGAGCCACTCAGTCCGTCACCCTTGGATTGTCCGGTCTGGCTTACGCAGAACGGACGGTCTAGGGTAGGCCTCTGTGATCAGATCACGTTTCCCCGCATTCTCGTCCCCGATCAGACCCGAAACCGATCTGAATTCTTCTGTACACCCAAAATTCAAACTCCTGCA
>NW_010966930.1:58832-59211 GCF_000463585.1 Tarenaya hassleriana
CGTTAGAACGCTTACCTCAATCGATCCGGGGCCTGTATCAATCGAAGAACACGTCTGATCACAAAAGGCAGGAAATTACCTCGCCCTCTACACGTATCCACTTTTCGGGATGGATTCCAACGCTTGGAACTTGTCTGCTAGGACACGAATCTCTATTCGATTTTGTGCTTCGAGAAAGCTTTGAGAAAACGAGACTCTTCGGTTTTCGAACTCTTTGGATCTCACCCAAAAGCTCTCTCAAACCTCTGAAAGTCGGCACCAAAAAGTCTCTGTCGAATTAGGGTTCTAATCTCTTTATTATAAAGTGATTTAACCCTAATTTCGGTTTAATTTTCGGAAAACCGGAACCTAGAACGGACGGTCCGGAATTGCACGTGGA
>NW_010966930.1:59366-62768 GCF_000463585.1 Tarenaya hassleriana
TTATGAAATCCATGTATTGTTATGAACAATACTAAACTCCCTAGTCATATATCATTGTGGGAACAATAATGTACTAAGACTAATATGATGTGTGATAGATGATCATAGAGATGATCATGGGTATTGGATTTGATCACAATCATAGGTATTCGTTGGAGAACGGAATACTGGATTGACCCGCATGAGATTGTCACATGGACTAGCGTCATGACTAGAATCTCATGTGACGGTTCCATGATTGGATCCTATGACCTGAGATATCTACGAAATCCAACATGAGGAGTTGCGTACTTTCAATATGTCAAATGTCCTGCGTAACAGGAGGACTACAAAGGCGTGTATCAGGTACGACACGAATCATGTGCTGGATTGTAGATAGTCAAGATGAGATTTGTACCTCTCGTAAAAGAGAGAGATATCGCTGGGCCCCTCGTGTGAGTAGAAATGTGTTGCCACACTATAGACGAACGTCGTCTATTTCGTACAGTCGAACTCAGTGAATGAGAAAGTAGTCGAATCAGATAAGGTGACTTTTACATGCCTTATATTCGACATATGATATCGTGATACAAAAGGATCATCAACCGGAATCATCACCGACGTTCGTAAGATCACGAACAAACTCTATTCGAGATAGGTAGTAATAGTGTCTTGCTAGAGACCGCCTATGACTTGTATAACCGAAATGGAGATTTTGGGTTATACTGCTATATCGGATGAGCCTACAGAATCACACACATAAGAAAGGACAAACGCGCGAAAAAAGACGAGAAATTCTAGGTGGAACGGAGGCCAGACCGACCGGTCCAGCCAGCCCAGATCGATCGGTCCAGATACGTGGACTGATCGGTCCAGACGTGACGAGCAAACGTTGTTTGGTTTGGAAAATGTTCCAGACCGATCGGTCCAGGCGTTGGAAATTCTTTATCTCACTCTAATTAGGGTTTTAAGGTTAATTAACTTTAGGAAATGCCTCCTAAGGGTTAGAGGACGATTTCACAGACCTTTTGAGAGAGTTTTGAGATCGAAAAACCCAGAGTTAGATCCCAGAGACCCTTGTGCAAAGAAGAAAGAGTTCTTCGGTCCTAGCAGACGAGTTCCAACTGTTGGAATCCTTTTCGCCGTGTGGATACGTGTAGAGGGCGAGGTAATCTTCCTGCCTTAGTGATCGAACGAATACATCGATTGATACAGGCCCCAGATCGATTGAGGTAAGCGTTCTAACGTTTCTACAAAATCATGCATGCTAGGTTTTAGGGTTTCATAAAATTTTTGTTTTACATCCGTTGCGCAAACCCTAGAATCGATGTCTTAGGAGTTAGATTCGTTGTAGAGATCCCAGGAATCCCAACAGCCGGCAATTACCGACGATTCATCGAGGGATTCGCTAAGATAGCTCAACCGTTGACGAAACTGACAGGGAAGAACATCAGGTTCGAGTGGACGGTAGAATACGAGGAGAGCTTCAGAGAGTTGAAGCGGAGATTGACATCAACGTCGATCCTGGCATCACCACGATTAGGAATGCTATACGAGGTATACACTGACGCGTTGATAACACGTATTTTGGGTGACGTTTTGATATAGGATGTCTAGCATATTTCACTCTATTTTACATATTTGTAGGCATTCTAGGGCACATTTGGCTTCGACATTGCATGGTTGTTTTCTTTGGTGTTTAAACAGATTTTCACGTATAAAAAGAGCAAAAGGAGTGGAAAACATGGACTACGGAACATCACGGACGAAACGGGAACATTTGGAATGTTTCTAGAGAAAACGTGAAGTTCAAAAAACGTCCAAATTTGCAAGTTCAATAACTTTCACTCCACAAGTCCAAAACATGCATTCTCTATTTTACGATGTTTTGTATTATTGATATGAACCCCGATGTTAGCGAGTAATTCCTCTGCTGTAGGTTAGGGATTTGCTATGTAGGGATCTTTGATTTGTAATTACAGACTTTGTGGATTTATTTATACTATTCGTTTTATTGAGTTGCGTTTAATGCGTTTGATCTTGTTGGCCACTTGATTGAATGAACTTAGGGTTTTAATTCGCATAGACATATGCGATTCTAATCTAGAAATAACTCAATAAATAGAACAGGTATTGCATTGAGAGATGAATATTTGCATAGGGATTATGATAGCGTTCATTCATACATCCAGGGTTTTAGACTATTGAATCGAGAGATTAGTAGGATAAAGCCTAGATAGTGAGGTTAGACTCAAGAGGGTTAATCTCTACTTTAGAGCTTGAATTCCCTGAATCGGATAGATAAACCACTTAGTTTGCATCTTTTGAAAGATCCTTGCATGTAAAGCAATCCCGAAGCCTGCAGTGTTTTGCCATTGATAGTATATCGTTTGTTTTTATTATTTACTTTTGATACATTCTCATCATCCTCATATTTTCTTTAGTTTTAGATTTGGATTGGAATCTGATTCAGTTGTTTACTTGTCCCTGTGTTCGACCCTATCTACTACACACGATCCGTACACTTGCGGTTAATTGTTGAGTCTAGGTTACTATAACTTGATCGAATTTATTCGCCTAGATTTGCGACATCAAGTTTTTGGCGCCGTTGCCGGAGACAATTTAGACAATAGGATTAGATCCTATCTAGTTTGGGATTTTTTCTTTTTCTTTTTCTTCTTCTTCTTTTTTTTCCACCGTCTCCTTTCTTCTTTGTTTTCTTTTGTGTGTGCAGGAACGTCCTTTTCAAATCATGAATAGAGAATTGAGGATATGAGCTATTTCATGGATGATTCATACCCCGACCCTTATGATTCGGGTTGGATGCATTACCCCAATCTCTCCTACGATTCATATGCTTCGGATGCTCTGCAGTGAGATTTCAACTATCAGCAGAACCAGGGATCCTATCAATTTCAAGAGTATCAGTCTGTACCTTCGTATCATTACGATCAGGGCGATGGGAGATATTATCGTTTTGAAGGATCACCCCAGGAAGCATATACCCCTCCATCGTTTGCAACTAAGCAGGAGATAGATTTTGAGATAAAATCCTTACTCGTTCAGGCTTTGCAGGGACAAAAGGACCTCTCGAACTATATGCAATCACTACACGAGCCTCAATCCAACAGAACTTGTAATACCCCCAAACCCGATTCGAATATTTAATTATTTAAAAATGAATAATTAAATAGAGATATCACGAAATATGATGGTACAATGTCGGGGAGAGGCACGAGGATCGTCACGTGCGGAAAGGACCGAGAAAGAATGAAGAAAAGGAAAAAGACAAAAAAAACAGGGCTGGTCCGCCGGACCAGGAATGGTCCGCGGCGGACCAACCGCTCAGTCGAAGTGGGAACAGACGCGCGGACTGGGACAAGAATTTCAAAAAAAAAAATAAGTAACCCCGGTCCGGCTGAC
>NW_010966930.1:63129-63672 GCF_000463585.1 Tarenaya hassleriana
CTTTTCTTCAATTTTTGCATCGAATTTGCTCAGCGATTTCGGGTGGGCCGCCTGCTTTCCCGGGCGGTCGCCCGTTTTTCCTTGGATCTCTTCTTTTTCTAACACTTTCGGGCGGGCCGCCCGAAAATCTAGTCGGGCCGCTCGAAATACTGCAGAAACTTATTTTTCTTCTTCCCGATCGTCTAATGCCCTTCTAATCTCCTCGATTTCTTCCCAGTTGCTATATAAACTTGCTTCTGCGGCCATTAGTGAGATTTCTAGCGGATCCACTTCACGGAATTCTCCAATCACTTCCTCAGCCATCGCTTCGAGTATATCCGCATAACATACCGTGTCACTTGTTGATGGTTGCTTCAGATTCTGATCGAGGGTAAATTCGACTGTCTCGTCTCCAATTTTCATCGTCAATCTACCAGCTCGAACGTGCACTACAGCATCCTTTGTACTTAAAAATGGTCGGCCTAGTATGATCGGTACCTTGGAATCTTCATTCATGTCTAAAACCACGAAATCTACCGGCACATAGAACCCACCAATCTTCAA
>NW_010966930.1:63703-65436 GCF_000463585.1 Tarenaya hassleriana
GATCGATCCGCTAATTGCAGTGCCATTCTTGTAGGTTTTAGCTCACCAATATTCAACTTCTTGTAGATTGACAAGGGCATTAAGCTCACGCTTGCTCCAAGATCGCATAGGGCTCGATCTATCTCAATATTTCCCAACTTGCAAGGTATAGAGAAACTCCCCGGATCATACATCTTCGGGGGAAGTTCGTGCTTCGTGATTGCGGCACTAACCTCGGTACTAAGAGCTACTGTTTCTTTCTCCATAACCATTTTCTTCGTCAAAATATCTTTCAACAACTTTGCGTAGGAGGGCATTTGGAGAATTGCCTCGTGGAAGGGCATTGTAATCTCCATCTTCTTTAACATCTCCGCAAACTTCCCGAACTGGCTGTCCTCATTAAACTTCTTTAAGCGAGAAGGAAAAGGTATCGGGGTACCTTAGGTGGAGGAGGAATGTAGACTGGTTCTTTCTCCTGTTCTTGCACCTTAGGAGTGCCTTCCTCTACAGGACCCCGGAGGTGCCACTTTCTCAACCATCGGGGGTGTAATCTCTGGAAGTTGTTTTCCACTCCTTAGTTCGACTACATTGATATGCTCACGGGGGTTCACTTTGTTCTTTCCGGGAAGCATTCCTTGTTGTCTTGATGAGGAGGAGGATGCAATTTGGGCCACTTGATTGTCCAAAATTTTCAAGTGAGCTTGTACTCCTTCCAATTGCTTCTTGAATGCAACTTGCTCATTTTCAATACTCCCAATGGATACTCCTTGTGATTTTTGACCTTGGAGGATTTGAAATAGCATATCCTTGATGTCCGGGTCTTGCTCCTTGGGTTGCACTTGTTGTGGTCTATAGTTGGAATTCCCTTGATAACCTTGACTCCCTTGACCTTGTTGTTGATACTTTGATTGAAAACCCGGAGGTCCTTGATTGCTCCGCTGAAAAGCGGGTTGAGGATTTAGCGCATTTGACGCGTTCTTGTAGGAGAAATTGGGATGATTCCTCAATCCCGGGTTGTATAGGTTGGATGGATGAGTGTATTGGTTTGGACCGACATAGTTGACTTCTTCCGCTTCTTGATCAACCATGTACATTCCCGGTTGGACTTGCGCTAAATTTTGATCCTCCACAGCAGCTACTTGTTTAGCGTTGGCGAGTTGAACTTTTATCTCAGCAAGGTCGGCCAACACTGCCTTAAGAGCTGCGTTTTCTCCCACATCTCCTTTCACCGAGCTTCTCCTACTGAATTCGTTGGACGTATGGCTGCGTCCCTTGGCCAGTTTTGCAATTGTCGCCTCTAGCTCTTGGAAAGGGATGTCATATATGTCACTTCCACACGCTGCATCAATCCAAGACCGAGTATCATCCTTCAACCCATGGATAAAGATGGATAGAAGGTAATCTCTTTCCATTCCATGGTGAGGGCACATTCTTTGATATTCCTTGCAGCGTTCCCATGCATCATGGAGATTCTCCACGTCCTCTTGCACAAAAGCATTAATCTGATTCCTCGCATGTTGAGTCTTGGTAGGAGAATAGTATTGCATAAGGAACTGCTCTTCCATCTCATCCCATGTTGAGATAGAGTTTGGCTCAAGAGTGTAGAGCCAATCTCTAGCTCTCTCCGTAAGCGAGTAGGGGAAAGTTTCAAGGAATACGTCTTCAAGAGTAATCCCCGGTCCCTTCTTGATTGCCTTACAGTTCATCTTGAAGTTCGTAAGGTGAGCATTCGGATCCTCGTTTGGTCTCCCACG
>NW_010966930.1:65685-68055 GCF_000463585.1 Tarenaya hassleriana
TGCTGTGAAACGGTTATGTCGCAAAGTAATCCAAACAAAAATCCAAGCAATGGTGATCTAGCAAAAATCTAGACTAACACAAAAACGCCTAGTCCGCGGCAACGGCGTCAAAAACTTGATGTGCACGCACTGAGTTATATATATTATCCGATTCGTACCACTATCCGTAAGTATACGGTAGTTGTAGTAACGGGGTCGAACACGAGGACTAGGTTGTGTTAATCTATCCCTAGTCCGCGGCAACGGCGTCAAAAACTTGATGTGCACGCACTGAGTTATATATATTATCCGATTCGTACCACTATCCGTAAGTATACGGTAGTTGTAGTAACGGGGTCGAACACGAGGACTAGGTTGTGTTAATCTATCCCTAAGCTAGATTGATGGTTAAATAAAAAATATGATTTGTGATGAGTGTCGGAATACAAGAAAACAAGCAAAATTAACGGGTTGTAAAACGATGGAATTCATGCATTGTGGGTTCGGGATCCCTCAAGAATTGCATGAACGGTTGATGATGCTACAATACCTACGGGTTTATCTTCCAAAAAAGGGGGTTTCAAGCACTTCATCTAGGGTTTGTCTCTCCCGAGCTTAAACCCACTACTTAGAGAATCGATTTACCCATTTTTCAATGATCCAAATGATCTCTAGATGCATTAACCCCATCATGAACCCTAATCGAGCTAAGCCATCTCCCAATGTGAATAACTCACTCATTCGATGTTTGGTTCCAAACCTCATCCCCATATACCTATGATCAATGTGTTCTAACATCATACCAACTAAGATTTCGCCAAAGTTGACAGCATTAAGTACAAAACATCAAACCCATGGAAGAAAACTCAAAGCGTCATAGATTAAGCATAGATGTCCATACAAAAATGGGGATCCTTCCCCCACAACAAAAGTTACTACTCCATGTCTAGGGATTCAAAACAGAAAGCAAAATGAGAAAACATAGAAAGGGAAAAGAGAAGCTCAAGATGGTCTTCAATGGTAGCCTTCTTCTTCTCCAAGTTTCCTAGGTCTCCAAAATCTCCTTTTTCACTTCTCCAAGGTGTTTTTCTTCAAGTTGGTCGAGTCCCCCTTCTCTCTCCTCAAACTCCCTTTTTTATGCAAGTGCAGCAGCTAGGTTTCTCCTCAAAAATCGGGCTTTTCCTTTTTGGGCCGGATTTAATAACGGCCGGTCACTCACTTTTTCTTCAGGGTCGCCTGTTTTCGTCTTCAGGGTCTCCCGTTTTTCTGGTTCCGGGCGACCGCTCGTTTGTTCGAGCAACCGCTCGTCCTTCATAGCGCACGGTTGACCGCCTGGTTTCTTGAGCGACCGCCTGTTCCCGTGATTTCGGCGTCGAGCGACTGCTCGATTAAATGGGCGGGCCGCCCATTTTCTCTAATCAAATTCTCGGGATGAATTCCGCCAATGGGCGACCGCTCGGCAAAATGAGCGGGCCACCCATTTTTTCTGAGCCTTCCGGGTCTTCTTGATTCTGCTCCTTTTCCGTGCCTTGTGCGTGAATGTCCTCGTTTGATCATCCTGCATGAAAAATGGAGAAAAGAATCCTACAATTGACCGTCTAACGTCCTCTTATGTCTAAGGTATGTGCAAAGTGTGATGTAAGACGTTAGAAAAACCAGTGAAAATCCCGTATTCTCTAGGGCTTGTTGCTTCCTATGAGCTTCCTAACTTAGAGGTCAAAGGGTGGTTTTTAGGGAGACGTTTCGTGCTTGGTTCGTAACCTCTACTCCATCTAGACTTTAGGAGGCAAAATCATCTCACGTGACATTCGATCGCGCTAGGATTGGATCAGCTATTTCTACCTCACTCGACAATCCATTCAACTCTTTAGATAAATCTAAACCTAGCTCCTAAAACCTTTCCAAGTCAATCCTTACTCTATAACCCCCACATCGTTATCCGGCCAAATCTTCGAGAGGAAAAACCTTATGCAAGTGTATGCATGCATTCCTAGACCTATATGCATATATGCAACCTATTAGTGACAGGCCATGCAAGTATGTACAAGATCCAGATGCATGATTTTTTTTTTTCAATGAATATGGAATGCATGATTTCTAAGTGCAAATGATGCATAATGTGTAGAGTCCATGGATACGATGTATGTTAGTGTCACTCCTCCCCCCAGACTTGAATCAAACACCGTCCACGGTGTTGACTCTCGGCTAGTGGAGAGATTCCAAAGAAGAAATAAGGAATGGGTGGAATGAAAGGGGTGGGTGTGTTACCTCTTTCGATGGAGTGGAGTCGCATTCCAATTTCTCTTTTGCGGGTGTCGTAAGCCCGTGAAACCTATACAATGTGAGGAAGCTACAATGCTACGCGATGTTAGCCGAAATGAATGCAAAGGG
>NW_010966930.1:68506-68784 GCF_000463585.1 Tarenaya hassleriana
ACGGAGGCCATGAACTGCTGGAGATAGCGCACTGCGGGATGCCGGATCATGAGGGCTTCAAGATGCCATGGTCGGAATGTGCTCGCTGCGATTTGCATCCAAAAAGTTTGGGCTTTGGTGACTGTGATCTTCGGAATCGCTGCGTTTGCATTCATTTCGCCGCCCAAAATTTCTGCAAGTTGTTCCTGTTGGGATACGCTACGGATTCCTAGCATGCGATCATATCGATCTAGGGTTTGGTTTACTAGGTTTCATGCAGCGGAAGAATAATCTAAACC
>NW_010966931.1:0-761 GCF_000463585.1 Tarenaya hassleriana
AAATGAGTGTATGCATGCCTATACCTATATGAACTTATGCAATATGCAACCTAATTAGAGATTTGTCGTGAGACTCAATATACAAATGCATGTAACCCTATTTGGATCTATGATGAAGATGCACACAATTTTTTTTTTATAATGAAAATGCAATTATGTAATGCTCACAAGGCTCAAAAATTTGTTAGTGTGTCTCCCCCCAGACTTGATTCAGGCACCGTCCTCGGTGTCGAGTCGATGTCAAACGGAAGAAGAAAAGGTGAAAAAACGGAAGGGTTTTTTATGTGGAACCTGATTGGAGTGTAGAACCCATCCATGTAGAGCTTCTCATCCTTTGAGCGTCTTGCAAGAGCCCTATGAAATGCCAAAAAGAAAAATACAAATGCAATGCTAGGGGTGTAATGTTAGCGCAAATGAGAATCGGAAAATGATGAGATGAATGGGTTGGTGAAGCTCAGAAATAATGGGAGGGCCGCCTTAAAATGTGAGTAGGGCGCCCGAAATTTTCGAAACTGTCATTTTGCTCAGAAATATCAGGAGGGTAGCTCGAAAATGAGAGGCGGTAGCCCGAAAATGAACAGATTCACAAAACTTCAAAAATCGAGCGACCGCTAGAGAAAAACAGGCGGTCCGCCTGGTTCTTCTGAGAAAGAGTTGGAGACAGACAAAAAAGGGTCAAAATGTTGGGGGTTTTTGATATTTTTTTTTTATCTTTAAAAAGGAAAAAGGTATTTACAACCTCGGGATGCCCCCGAGAGCGC
>NW_010966932.1:0-760 GCF_000463585.1 Tarenaya hassleriana
TAAGGTTGTCTTTTTGTTCATATATCCATGAAATGACGCCTACTGTATGTTTATCAGGCTTCGTTTTTTCCCTTCCTGTGAGCAGAAACTAAGAGACAGGTGCGGAGGAAGCTCGGCCGAGGCAATGCATGATAAGCTGCAGATTCAAAGTTATTCTTTGTTTTTTGGTCAAAGTAATTTTACCATGCCATATGTTCTAGAAATCACAACAGATTGTCTGTTCCCTTCAGACTCATAAGCAACACTGGCCAATGGCTTCCCTGAACACAGGAGCCGAACAATGCCAGTTATAATCTGATCAAATCAATCGTGGAGTAGAACACACATAACTACATGAGAACAGGGTCAGGAATAGTCCGAAGAAACACAGGGACCCAAACCTTGAAGAGAAGCGAGATTGTGACAAAGGGATCGAATAGCCGACGGCGAGCAGAACAAACTGCAAGAAAAGAGCGAGAGATTCGAGAGGAAATGGAAAGGAAACGACGAAGTCGACGGTGATATCGAAAGAAAAAGATTTACCTCGAGAGCGGCGGAAATCGACGAACAAAAGATTTTTCCGGCTGGGAACAACGATTTGGTGTCATGGATTTGGGTTCTAAGAGTGGGCCTTGACGTTAGATATATTGGGCTTGGGTTATAAGAACGACCCATAAATGAGAGATTATGGGCCTACGTTCTAGGGTTTTAATTCTAGGAATAACCCAGATATTACAGATCATGGGCTCTTACCCTCTCTCTCTCTCGAATTTTAGATTTT
>NW_010966933.1:0-40701 GCF_000463585.1 Tarenaya hassleriana
GTGACCAACGTGACCAGTGTGACCAACGTGACCAACGTGACCAACGTGACCAATGTGACCAGTGTGACCAACGTGACCAGTGTGACCAGTGTGACCAATATGACCAGTGTGACCAACGTGACCAGTGTGACCAGTGTGACCAGTGTGACCAATGTGACCAGTGTGACCAGTGTGACCAACGTGACCAACGTGATCAACGTGACCAATGTGACCAGTGTGACCAACGTGACGTACCTTTGCTTCATTCCCAATCTGTTTCATCACCGTCCCAAAAGTCCATTTGGGGTTAGAGATATGCTTCTTGCACATCTTGGGACAGTTTGGATCGACGTCTTCAATAGTCGTGCGCCAACTGTTTGCGCAAAGACTTTCGATGCATTCGAAAGGAAGCACCATGAGAGGGACAACAAATCCAGTCAAGCGCCATCTCCCCTTCGGTGTAGGACTTTGTAGAATATTCCGCAACTGTTCTACCAATTTGTCGAATGAGTACCTGCCCCACGGAAATTCTTCGCATAACTCAAGTTCATCGACCATATCAACCAGATCATGGTTGATAGAGTCATCGTTTCTGTTCCCGGGGTCGAGTACCCCGGATAGCAACATCAGTGTCGCCAATCTCTTTCTGTCAATCCGACTGTGTTTACTCTTTTGCAACTTTTCCATAACTGCTTTCCTCGTGACCTTCCCAGGTCCGAAGGTCTTTATCCGAAAATCGCTTTTCCTGCGCCCTTTCCAATCTTCCAGATACTGGTTGCACTTCAATCCTGATATAATGGCGTGCTCAGTTATAGAATACCTGATAGGAACGCCATTTAAAACAAACCATAACTGCCCTTTTTCCTCCTCTAACTTCAGCGTTCGGTGTAGGAGTACTGACACAGGCAACATCTTCATGTTTTCGTCACATTTCAAATGGAATATGTGACGAAACTGTGAATCCTCGTTGAAGTACCTCCACTCCTCGGAAGATAATACCTCTTTCAGATTTTTTATCGTCTGACTCAAATAGCATTTGCTTTCAATCTTCGGTGCGAATTGAATATCTGAAAAATCATATATGAACAGAACCTGCAAAGAAGAAATCAACCCTCAATCAGTCAGTGTGACCAACGTGACCAGTATGACCAGGTAAACCCTAAATCCGTTTCGGTGAGTATAACAACCCATTTTCCACCATAAATCATACGATTAACTTAAAAATCATAAACTCAAACCAAAAAACCCAGATTTGTTGCATCGCATCAACTCAAACTTACCTTCAGTTCCTGGTTTTTTCTTCCGCCACGTCCCGATTTGCGAGCGGGAGTTGAAGTCTTGCTTTCATTTGTGTTCGATTTTGAAGCCATTGTTTTGATTTCTGAGAATCGAGAGAGAAATGATAGGATTTCGCCGGATTTCTTCGAACGGGAGAGAGAGACAAGCAGTTTCGAAATTTGTCTCGAAAAAGACTAAGTTATAAGGCCTTTTATGTCTTTTGGGAAAAAGACGAAATTTGTACCTTTTTTAATGGAAGGGGGTGATCTTTTTTTTGGTAATAATAGTTTTTAGATTTTGAAACAACATTAACCATGTATATTTTTTTAAACAAGGTAGTATTCTCTCACTAAGATCATTCATAATTTTTTTTTTTTGATAAAAGGTTAATGAATTGATCAAATAATGTTTACAAAAGACCCAGTTTTGACTGTATACAACAGATTAACATACTCCAAAAGAAGACAAAATGTCAATTTTCAAAACAAACAGCTATCCTATTGATTTATGCCATTGTTGTCGGAGGGGTTGTGATCAGATACTTTCCGTAAGGAGATACCAATCGGACAGGGGTGATTGGGCAGTAAAAGGTCTCGTGGAAAGAGGTAGTAAAGTGTTTCTAATGCTTCGGTCGACTTCGTGGCGGATGTCGCTGCCGATCTGCGTTCTCCGGTGAATATCCTTCGGTTTCGCTCCTTCCACAAGTAATAGGCGGATGCTTGCACAATCAGTTTTGCCAAGAATGCTCTGTGATTCACCATGCCGTTGGTTGTATTGCTCAACCATGTAGGAACTTGGACTGCAATTGATGGTGGCGAGAGTAGGCATAAGCTTGCCATTGGACTCCAAACCTGCGAACTAAAACAACAAGAAAAGAAGAGGTGGCCATGTGTTTCTTGCTCCGTTGGACACAAGACGCAGGTCTGATCCACTTGCAATCCCCAGCGGCTAAGGCGATCCTTTGTTGGCAATCTTGATAGCATTATTTCCCAGAGTAGGAAGGAGAATCTTGGTACCGCATGCTTAAACCAAGTGGTTTGGTACCAATCTACTTCGATTGAATGCTCCCTTATCAACTCCCATGTGTTTGCAGCCGAAAATTCCCTCTTAAATTCTCCGGACTTGCGCTTCCAAGTAGCTATATCTGGTCCCCGATCTGCGGTAGGTGTCTGCACTGTCGTCAGACGAATAAGAATTTATTCAAGCGCATCAGACCGCGCTCCTGGGACTGACCAGTGTCCACTTCGGCATGCCTCAAGTATCATGCCAGAACATAGTGTATGTTCCATCCCCGATCTCCATGCGCAAAATGATTTGACTTCTTGTCGGATTGAGAGTAGCTTTCTGAGATTCCATGATAGCCGATTTGACACGGTTGTTGTCCAATAGCACTTCTTTCTCCATACGTTCTGCTTCAGCCATCTAGCCCATAAAGAGCCTTTGTCACTTAGTGTTCTCCATACGAGCTTTAGCCGGTGGACCATGTTCAGATCCTTTAGAGTTCTGATGTCAAGTCCTCCTTCTTTCTTTGGCCTGCAAATCGTCTCCCAAGCGACCCTCGAGGATGATCTACGAGCAGAATGTGAAGAACTCGCCCAAAACAAAGTCGTGCAGAGGCTCTTGATAGCCGTAAGTACTGACTTGGGGAGAAGGAATGTGGCACTCCAATTTGCAACCTGTCCATAAATAACAGATTTGATTAGTAGTAATTTGCCCGCCGTTGAGAGGAACATAGTGGTCCATGATTGTAGTTTCGCCTTAATCCTTTCAAGCAGTGGCTGGAAGTCTTGCTTTGTTGGCTTGCATGGGCTGAGGGGCACCCCTAGATAGCGTACCGGGAAGGTGTCGTGCCTGTAACCCAATATGGGTAGGAGTGGGGAAACTTCAGCCTCCGTTAATCCACTGAAAAACACTTCCGACTTAGCCTCATTTACCTCCAGACCTGATATATGCCCAAACTCATTCAATATTCGTTTGATCTCAGCCAGAGAGCCAGGGTCAGCTTTGGAGAATATAATCACGTCGTCCGCGAAAGCCAGATGAGTGACTCTCGGTCGTCCACACTTGGAGTGCGACTTTAGTGTTCCTTCGGAGGATGCTCTGTCAAGCAACTTTGAGAGGACTTCGATAGCTAGGATGAAGAGGTATGGAGATAAAGGGTCTCCCTGTCTGAGACCTCGTTGGCTTTCGAAGAAGCCTGCCAACTCTCCATTGATTGAGACCGAGAACCGGGGTGTGGTGATGCATGCCTTAATCAAACTAATGAACGCCAATGATATGCCAAGCGCCTCAAGTATTCTCAGGATAAATACCCGATTTACGGTGTTGAATGCCTTTCTGATATCAATTTTAATCGCTGCTCCTTTTGGCCCAGAATTTCGGTTGTAGTTCCGCACTAGCTCAGTTGCCAGTATGATATTATCAATCATGACCCTCTTCTTCATAAAAGCTGCTTGATTCGGCGATATTGCATGTTGTATCAGTGGTTTTAACCTTTTAGCCAAGATAGAAGAGATGAGCTTGTAGACAAGGTTGCAACAGTTAATCGGTCGGAATTCGGTTAGTGAAACCGCTCCCGGATGTTTCGGTATCAAGGCGATTGTGGTAGCATTAATTTGACCCAATAACTGGCGGCTTCGGAAAAATTCCTGAACTGCTGCTACTAGATCAGCTCCCACGATTTCCCATGAACTAACGAAAAATTCTTTAGTGTAGCCATCCGGACCCGGCGCTTTATTATTTGGCATTGCTAGAAGTGTCTCCTTTATTATTTCCTGCAAAGGAATTTTCAAGAGACTAGCCATTAAAGATGAGTCAAGTGACATACCAAGGATGTCTCTTAATGCCTCTGCCGACGGTGTGCTCAAGTCACCAGTCCCCCGAGCAATGTTGAAAAGTACGATACAACATGCCTTTTCATGTCCCTCCATTACAAGAAAATTCTCGTATAGCTACGGAACTTGCGACGGAAAATTCCGTCGCATACAAAATTACGACGGAATACGACGGTTTAGCGACGGAATGCGGAAAAAAAATTTACGTCTCAAAGAGTCGTAAAATCCGTCGAAAATTTACGACGGAATGCAACGGAGACGTTGTCGTCGCAATAACAAACATTATTTGCGACGGAAATTTCCGTAGCAAATGCTAATTTTAA
Source organism: Tarenaya hassleriana (assembly GCF_000463585.1). Lineage (NCBI taxonomy): Eukaryota > Viridiplantae > Streptophyta > Magnoliopsida > Brassicales > Cleomaceae > Tarenaya > Tarenaya hassleriana. The sequence continues at coordinate 4,415 of NW_010966933.1, forward strand.
TTATTTTTAATTTAATTTATTTATTTTTCAGAATTAGCTACGGATTTGCGACGGAAATTTTCGTCGCAAATACTAATTTCATTTATTTCGTTATTTTCGATGAAAATTTTCAAATTTTCGCAGTTTTTATTTCGTTTTGCGACGGATGGCGACGGTAATTTCCGTCGCAAATACTAATTTCATTTATTTCGTTATTTTCGATGAAAATTTTCAAATTTTCGCGGTTTTTATTTCGTTTTGCGACGGATGGCGACGGTAATTTCCGTCGCAACACGAAATAAAAGCACCGACTTCGTCTTCTTTCTTCAGACTTTGAAGTTTCCAAAAAAAAAATCTTAATCTTCTCCAATTTTTTTCCAACGTTGTCTTCCTCCAAGATATCTCCAAGATATATCAAGGTATGTATATATGTATATATGAGTATATATGGATTATATATATATATTTTGTGTGTGTATATATGTGTATGTATATTTTGTGTGTATGTATGTTTATGTGTTGTTAATGTGTGTGTATTGTATGTATGTATGTATGTATGTATGTATGTATGTATGTATGTATGTATGTATGTATGTATGTATGTATGTATGTATGTATGTATGTATGTATGTATGTTTGTGTGTGAATGTGTATATATATGTGTGAATGTATATGTGTGTGTTTATATATGTGTGTAAGTGAATGTGTATATATGTGTGAATGTGTATGTGTGTGTTTATGTATGTGTATGTGTATATATGTGAATGTGAATATGTATGTGTATGTATATGTGATTGTATGTGTATATGAATATATGTGTATATGTGTGTGTTTATGTGTATGTGTATGTGTTTGTGAAATGTATATATGTATGAGTATTTATGTATGTGTATATGTGTATATGTGTGAATGTGTATGTGTGTTTGTGTATATATATGAGTATGTGTATATGAAAATATATGTGTATATATATGTATGTATGTGTATATATATTTGTATGTGTGTAATGTTTGTGCATGAATGTATGTGTATATAGGTGTATGTCTATGTGAAAATGTATATATGTATATGTATATATAGTATATAATTTTTTTATATTTTTTTTTAAAAAATTTTAAAACATTTGCGACGGAATGCGACAGAAAAAATTCCGTCGCAATTTGCGACAGAATTATCCGTCACTTTCCGTCGCAAAACGCAGATTTCTTTTTGCGACGGATTAACGACCGTTATACGTTTGCGACAGCGCTATAGCGACGGAAATAAGTCCGTCGCATTCCGTCACAAATTCTTAATTGCGACGGATTTTCTTTGTATTTGCGACGGATTTTTCCGTCGCTATATAACTGTTTGGTTGGTTGCCTTCCTTGCCTTTGTTACATGAAAGAAGAATTTAGTGTTCTTATCCCCCGATTGCAGCCATCTCACTCTCGATTTCTGCTTGTAAAAGGTTTCCTCCGCTGCCACCAAGTTCAGCCATTTGGTGCGTGTTTGCTTTTCCTCCTCTATTAGGTGACCCGCCGGATTCGCTAGCATTTGTGACTGAATGCTTTTGAGCTTATCCCCAATCGCTTGTACTCGCGAACTAATCCCACTGAACTCCTTCGTATTTAGTTGCTGCAAGGGTCATTTTAAGTTCCGTAATGCTCGGCATAGTCTGGACTGTCTTGTACCATCTTCCACTGCCGACATCTAGTTTTCCCGAATTGTATCCAAGTACCTCGGATGTTGCAGTAAGTGATGGGAAAACTTGAATGGTCGTTTCCTCTGCTGTTGCACAATTGGGATGTGGATGGTGCACGGACTGTGATCCGAAGGTCCTGGTTGACCGAAGTCTGTATAAGTATCGGGGAAACTTTGGCGCCAGTTAATATTAGCCAAGGCTCTATCCAGCTTAACTTAGAGAGGTTGTTGCGAGTTTAGATTGCACCAGGTGAATTGTTCCCCTCGGCTGGTAATGTCACTCAACCCTGCAGCATCAATACAATGTTCAAGGTCAGTCATACCTTGGGTTATAGTAGTGGAGCCTGGAAAATCGGATCTGTCAGAAGCTCGGAGTATTTGGTTGAAATCTCCGAGAATGATCCATGGAGTTGTCAACAACTCGGAGTATTTGGTTGAAATCTCCGAGAATGATCCATGGAGTTGTCAACAAGGGTTGGTATTGGGATAGCTCGACTATATGGTTCCATAGAGGCCTTCGGTCTTGTACCGAGTTCCTGGCATATATAAATGTGACTGTAAAACTTGGCTCCCCACTTGTGCCACTAATTCCGCAGGTAACAGACTGATCCGTACTTGAGTAGGCATGAACCATCAAAGAGGGATTCCAAACAACCCAAACTCTTCCACCATTGTCTTGTGCGTGCATTCATAATTTTTTTGTTTATACATTAATATCCGAACCCGAATATTTCAGACAGTATATATACGAGTACGGATATTAAATTCTCATATCCAAAATTTTCATTGGATCCGTAATCAACCTCAAATATATATTTAAAGTCTCCCTTTTTTATTTATTAGAGGAAAAGTTTACAAAGTGCCAACGGAAGAGGGAGGCACATACATTTTTCTACGGAGCGGAGTACGACCAAAGTCTATATCACATGTTTGAAAACAGAACTCAACTTTATTAAAATTTGCCTGAAGGCCTCCGATCCTTAAGCTTGGATCAAGTCCTCGACTATCTCCTCCATCATCATCATCTGCTGCGGCTGCTGTCTGCCGCCGGCGTGAGTGAGAGTGGTCTCGGGAGTGTTGAACTTGATCTGCCAAGCCTCTTGCTGAGATATCTGGTACGCGTTCATTATGACCTCTAACGGCAATGCCCTCAGAGCCGATGTCCGACCAGCCAAAGTGTTAACCATGGCATTGTCGTTGGTCTTTAGTGATATCCATTCGAACTTGTTTCCCTGCGCTCTCATCACCACTGCGTAGCCTTGCGGTATCACCACTAGCTGCCCCTTCTGCAGCTGCTTGTCGAGCACGTTCTTCCCGTTGTCGTTCACCACCTGTATCCTCGCTTGCCCACCCGTGCAGTACAGGATCTCGTTCGCGTTCATCGTCCATTTCGGCAACACCATTGCGTTCTGCATGTTCGAAATATATCAGATTTACATGCATTATATATGATTGTTGGATGCACAATGTATAGACTTACGCCGTTGATGTGACCCCGAGTGGCGCTGAGTCGGACGTATTGCAAGATGGGCAGGGTGTAGCTGTTGACGGTGGTCACACGGCCGAGCTGGGGCTTGTACACATCAGCACGAGCTGGGTCGTCGATGCTCTCGTGGAACCTCATGCTGCAAAAGGTCTCCTCCAGGCCGTTCTGGCCGCGTGGTTGTCTCCATTCCTCGCTCTCGTACTCCTGTCTGAGAGGCGGCCTAACCACCTGGAAGGGTCCCTTGACATGTACGATGTTACCACGGTTATCTTGCTGGTTTTGAAGTTGTTGCGCTGTCTGGAGGCTGATCTTGTAGGAATCTGCCAAGATTTGTGGGTCGAAACCACTAAATATGTTCTGTTCTTGTTGCATGCCACGACCACCTCCAACACCTCGGCTTCCTTTCGGGTTGGTGCCCGCCAGACGGAAAGCCTAATCCATCAACACATAGATAGGTATTGATCAGTTGAGAAGAAGTGTATATATATGCAAATGGATGGTACGAAAGTGTGGTATTAGCGTACACGAGGGTTGCGATCGAGTTGGTTATGTTGGTTGGCGATGTCGATGAGGGAGATGGTGACGAGAGGCTGGTCGCCGGAGTTGTAGCACCAGTGGGCGGTGCCGGAAGGCCAAGCGAAGACATCGCCGTGGCGGACATGTTCCACCTTCTGGTGCATGTCCCTGAACTTCTGCTGTCCTTGTTCCCCTCCCAACCCTTGAGAGTCCATGTACGTCTCTGCGCATCCCGGTATCACTCTTCCCGCTAGTCCCCTACCTGCAACATTCCAAGACATGATGATTAATATATATATATAAAGTAGATATAAAACAAGTATGGAAGACGTTAAATGGACCTTGGACGACGTAGGTGATCTGAGGGGCGTTGTGGAAGGTAGGGAGGTAGAGGCCACCGGGTTGGATGACGCGTCGGACGACGGAGACACCGGCGCAACGGAGTTGAGGGTGGGTGTGGTCCCAGTACTCTATCCGACCGGCCTCGCATGGGATGGTGTCGGTGGGTTCGAGGGCGTCGAGGTTGTCGAGCTCGCACTCGTTCCTCATCTGAGGAGGCACCCCTAGCTCCTGCCTCGCCTCGCACACCACCACCGCTACTACGGCAAACACCACGGCTATAACCAGCTTATTCGCCATTTTTGTTATTTACTACGGATGAGATGTGGGGACTTGATCGCGGCCATGCTTATATTAAGGGCCTTGTGGGGGGGGGGGGGGTGGGTGGTCGATGGGCTTTGCATGCCGCACTTGCTGTCTTCTTCCGACACATAACACCATGGGTTTCAGCATGTGTCTAGATCTCGTGTGCAGAACGCGACAAACCCCTAATGCATCGCAATTTCGATTTTAATCAGATGTTTGTATATATTTCGAAAGGTGTTAATATTATAATACATAATTGAAGAGAGCTAAACTAATGGTGATTTTATGAATATGACCTCCCCTGTGTGTGTTGTGAGTCACCTAAATTAATCGCGACTCAATTTAAATTTGGTGTAACTTAAGATTAAATAAACTTTATTGCTGGGATGGCGATGTAGCCAACATAAGAGACAAAAATAAAACGACAAATACGGTGAGTGGCGAACCAACAAGAAAATAGTGTGAAGCGGCGAGTCGACGACAACTGTGCGGTTGCATGCTTAGCTGCCGCCACGGCATTATCGGCTCTTCGGATTATGGGCTTTCTAAAAGCCCATATGCGTTGATGGGCCAAAACGATAGCCCATTAGCTGATGGACCAGGCTGAGTTGTATCATGCAATTCTTCAATCAGACTAATGATGGGAATGGGCTTGATCCGAGAAATTACATATCCATGTCGGCCCAAATGTTTCTGCAAAACGAAAAAGATGTGCTTTACCGTCCCCTCAACATTTCCAACAGTTTCGTCTCCTTAAACCCTAACCCCTCCTCCCCTCTTGTTCCTCCTCTCCCTCTCGAGACATTCCCAGAAAGCTTCAGGTACGATTCTCACCATTTCTCCGAAGTCCACTTCGTTCTCCTTGGTTCCCAGTACATTTCCTTTGATGAGTTGACTTACGGAAGCATTTGCTTGATTTCGGATCTAAGTTTTTCCCATTTTGTACTCCGGTTATAAGGCCTTGGAAAAGTTCTTCCGCTAACTTGCAGATCACTCGTTGTTCTTGCATTGGTAGTCCCATATTTCCTCTTTAATCTACGGTTCTCTCGGCAACCAAGCAGGGTTTTCGTTTCATTTCGTTTCTGATTCTGTTATTTGGTGCTTCGGGTGTGTTTCATACCTACTACGATTGAGTCGATTTTGTGGATTCGGTTCTAGGGTGCAATTCTGATATTTGTTTTTAGCTTTTTGCGTGTTTAGGGAAGATGAATTTCAACAACGTTAAAGTTCCGAATGTGCCTGGTGGAGGAGCCGTCTCTGCGCTTCTAAAGGTCGGAGTTATCGGTGGACTCGGCCTTTACGCAGTGACCCACAGTCTCTACAATGTCGACGGAGGACACAGAGCCGTCATGTTCAATCGTATAGTTGGTATCAAAGACAAGGTTAGTCTGTACTAAAAAGACTTGAAACGCTTGTCCCATAGAGCTGTGAGTTTCTGCGAGCATTTTCAAAGCTAACTGTCTGTTTGTGATATTGGATGAATTCTCGAGTTGGTTTCTTAGTCATGTTTTATCATGTTTCTGGGATCTCGTCATCCCTTTGCATCTATCCATCCATTTTCTATACTTGACGGTGTTCTTAGGCACAGTAATTACAGTCTATTCGTTTCATTCGTTTTCTATTACTTTACAGCGTTCTTAGGCGTCGTAATAGTAATATGATCTCATGTTAACTCTTACATCACGTAGGTCTATCCCGAGGGTACCCACCTTATGCTTCCGTGGTTCGAAAGACCCATCATCTATGATGTTCGTGCACGACCCTACCTCGTTGAGAGCACATCCGGAAGCCGTGATCTTCAGATGGTACTATGGCTTCATCTCGTTCATCTGGAACTATTTCTATGTCGCTATCTGATGAGTTCTGGGAATGCCCCCGAGTCTTTTCTTTCGACATGCATACAGAGTTTTTGTCCTCCTGTTGTATAAGAGACCGCTAATGTCTCGGGTTGCTTTGTGCACTTTTGTTTTATGGTTTGAAACATGCAGGTGAAAATTGGACTTCGAGTTCTCACGCGTCCCATGGCTGACCAGTTGCCCCAAATCTACAGAACCCTCGGTGAAAATTACAGTGAGAGAGTTCTGCCTTCTATAATAAACGAGACTTTGAAGGCTGTGGTTGCGCAGTACAATGCGAGCCAGCTTATAACTCAAAGAGAGGTAGCTGTCTGCAGATGTCTGTTACTGTTCTCTTTGGAGGAACTGAGATTATGGGCTTACAGTAGCAACTTTTGGCTCTTTTTAGAATGTGAGTAGGGAAATTCGAAAGATTCTGACAGAAAGAGCGGCAAACTTCAACATTGCGCTGGATGATGTGTCAATCACGAGCTTGACGTTCGGGAAGGAGTTCACAGCTGCGATTGAAGCAAAGCAGGTGGCTGCTCAAGAGGCCGAGCGTGCTAAGTTCATCGTGGAAAAGGCTGAACAGGACAAGAAAAGTGCTGTTATCCGTGCTCAGGTGAGAAAAAATCTATTTTTTTTTTTGTCAATTAAATGAAAATGCAAATGGCTGATGAACGTGACTGTGTGGGATGTGTAGGGAGAAGCCAAGAGTGCTCAGCTCATCGGCCAAGCAATAGCCAACAACCCGGCATTCATCACACTGAGGAAGATCGAAGCGGCGAGAGAAATTGCGCAGACAATAGCAAGCTCGGCCAACAAGGTCTACTTAAGCTCGGACGACCTCTTGCTGAACCTCCAGGAGATGAACCTTGAGCCCAATACTAAGAAGTAGTTGCGGACGCTGCTTTTGCCGGTGTTTCTCAGATTCTCGGATCGGATCCCTGGACAGTGCGACAATAAAATTGTTTAAATTGATCCTTCATGCACCCCTTTGGCTTTCAGCACAAAAGATGTTCAAATTTATGGCTTTTTCTGGAATTTCGGTCCCTGTTTTCAGGTCTTTTTGTTTGAATGGAGAACATTCATATTCTGTGGAGCATCGGGTAGTATATAAGCCTTTGATGGCCAATGTTCCATCAGCCCACTGCATGCCCAAAGAGCCCATTAATTTTTAGAAAATAATTGAAAGATATTTTCTCCCAAAGATGAATATATTATGACAAGGGAAGTCTTTGTACATTTTTTTTCCCTCTCCATTCCAAAATAGTACACATTGTACAAAAAATATAATATACAAAAAAGAAGAGAAAAATAGAGAAATGAATGTACTTATGTAATATAAATACTATGAGTTTCCTTAAATCATGTTTTTTTTTATAATCCGAAAATTTACCAAATTTTTAGTCTAATTATATCTCTTAAAGGAAGGAAAAACTACCGCTTTTTGGAATGGAGATTTGAATCAGGAGTTTTGAATTATCCTTTACCTTGAATCACCGATTTGGGTGTGCCCTCTTATTTCATCACATGCATACACTTTATATGGCTCTTGTAGTAGTGTTAGTGATGATAAAAAATAGTGTGCATGTATTTGCAATTTATTTTCCGGTTCCCAGAATATTCATATATATTTCACCTTAATTTGTAGCGTGTGAAAGGGCCTTCTCTTCGTTTTGCCTAAAATCTCGTAATTAAGGAAATAACCGCCGGGCCACCGCCCGTTGTGGTGATGGTAATGGTCCTTAACGGCGCACTGGCGGGGCTGAGTCTGGAAGAAGACTTTGGAGACGAGGAGTTGGCCTTCTTTCTCTTCCTCGTTGCTGCCGAGGTGGTAACCCAATTGGACTTCTCGGGCTTCTTTTGTTTGGCGTAGTTTGGTGTAGAGTACGATCGAGGATCTTCTTGTAGCCTCTGACTCTGCCGCCGACAAGGACAGGCCGTGTCTTTCCGGTCTTGTGCCACCATGTCTCCCCTCCTACGTCGGAATCCGTGTGGATCTCCCTGCCGTGTATCCTTCGACGGCCTGTGGAAGAAATGCCTCACCGTCCCGTCCTTTTTCACTCCTATCAAAATATGTTCAATATAATTATATATGTGTTTGTTCATGTGTGTCAGTGTGAATATATATATATATATATATGAGAAAAGAGACAAATAATTGGAACTTCTAACATCCTTTTCGTTTAACAAATATAGATTTTAACAATCATATATAATTAAACAAAGAGATTGCTTGGATCTTTGTTCCAAGCATATATGTATATGTATATATGTATCATTGTTCCAAGCATCAGAAGCTTTGCGCAATGATAATATATGCGCGCGCGCGCGTGTGCGTGACATGGATACATCTCAAGGCGTGTTTTTGCTTAACTGCGTGTTGTTTTCTTGGATGGGAAACGGCAAGAAGTTGGTACAACGTCTTCAAGCAAACCGACCGATCAGATATTTTGGTCAGTTCAATAAGACATGGACCTCCGTTTATAATCGTATATCCAAAATCTATTTACAGGCCCAAAACATTATTGGGTCTTTTTCTCAAACGACATTGTTCCAATTTCATTTTTACTTCAAATAATTATTTAAACATAATGAAAAATAGATTTTTATGCACATTAATTAGTGAACTCCCAACGATCCAATGAACATTTCTTGAAATGTCTACCAACTCCCGACGAGCGAATTCTAGATTTTTCTTCTCGTTTAGGTTTTGAATATTTTCCGCAGGGGAAAGGAAAACGTACGGCGAAATAAAGGGGACACGGAAAGGAGTGATCAGTAATTAGTGACGGTTTAAACCACAATTAATGATTAATATTGGGGTTATTTTTTTCTAATTAAATAAACAAAACGGACACGTGGCCATCACATGAAATGCCAATCTCGTATATTTAGACTAACGGAAGAACTGAAACATGAATGAATTAAAATTGAAATTGAAACAGGCATAACCTCAAAAAGGTTTCCGCCATGAAACCTCAACGACAACTAAACGAACACGGAGAACACCAAAATGAAACCGAAACTCGTACATGTATATAATCAATGTCCGAATCATCCAAGTGAAAAACATCAAAGAAGAGACAAAACAAGGATCCATAGAAGTTCAGAAGAAGATCGGAGATGGAGAGCACACAGCGTTTGATAGAGATGTTGCCTTTGGCGCCAAGAAAGCCAAAGTCGAAGGCACAGAAGGTGGTGAGGAAGACATTCAAAGGGACCACTCAATTGTCCAAGCTCTTGCCCACGGGTTCGGTCCTGACGTTCCAGATATTGTGTCCGGTCCTGACCCATCAGGGCCAGTGTCCCACCCAGGCTAGCCGTAGCCTCACCCTCTTCCTCGTCTTCCTCTGCGCCTTCTCCTGCTTCCTTCTCTCCTTCACCGACTCATGCCGGGACCAGTTTGGGAAGGTGAGGTACGGCCTGGCCACGGCCACAGGGCTGTGGGTGATGGACGGGTCGGTGGAGCTGGCTGGAGCGGAGGCAGAGAAGTACAGGCTGAGGTTCCTGGATTTTGCCCACGCCACCATGTCGATGTTGGTGTTCGGAGCGGTGACGATGTTCGACAAGAACGTGGTGAGATGTTTATTCCCGGTGCCGTCAGAGGAGGTGAAGGAGCTGCTGATGCGTCTGCCGATTATGGTTGGTTTCATCTGTGTTGCCTTCTTCCTCGTCTTCCCCACACGCCGCCATGGCATCGGCTCTCCTCTCTCTAAGGAATGATTAGCTTTTCCATTTTCCCGTCTCTTAGACAGTCCCTGCATTTTTTTGTAAATGCCCAAGATGAAAAGATCATCGATGTAGTTCTTTCACATGAACGAACCATTGGCTCTTTATGACAGCTGTTTGCACAGAAATGAATGTCTTAGACCAGACAAAAAAAGTCTTACATAAATCGTACACTCCAATAGACCAAAAGAACGGACCACCCGTCTCTTTTGCTCTTATGTATGCTATAGAGCACACCACGAAAGCCCGACCCTTTCTTCCATCTTTTTTCTTCTGTTCAACGTTCGCCAAGAAGAAGATGATCCAGAAGCTTCTTGATTCTCGCCTTCTGCTCGGCCGTCAATCTCGCCGGGAATTTGGTGATGAAGTTGATTATCAAGTTCCCTTTCTTAGTGGGATCTTTCTGCAGAGGCATCCCTTCCCTTGGTACCACCTCCTCGTAGTCAGGGTGGATCACATTGTTGATCGGGATGGTCAGCCTCCTACCGTCTAAGGTCGGAAGATTCACTGTGCAGCCAGTCAGGGCCTCTGTCAGGGAGACCTTTTGGGTGACGATCAGGTCATTGCCATCATGGGTGAACACGGAATGGGGCTTCTCATCTATGACCAAGACAAGGTCAGCCGGGATCATGAAAGGCTGCTCGTTTCCTTTCTCTGAGAATGTGATCTTTGTGCCCTTTTACCCACCCGGGTTTCACGTCTGTCGTCAGAATTTCTTCCACCTGCATCGTTTTACTGCACAAAAGAACGCATGCTTAAGACTGCCCATAGCGTTCATGACACAATTTCAGACACTAGGCTACCAAAATGGAAGCATCTACATATATGAAACACCCTACTAATGTTGGAACTAAAAGAAGCTTCAATCCTGTGATATGGTGATAGATTGTAACTATCAACTCAGTTGAGAATTACAACTGTTACCCAGAGGTTACTCTCCCTCTTTCTCCTCTTACAAAGATTCTTGATCAAGCATAAACCTCCCAAAATCTAAAATACGCTACTTAAAGGCCAAGTTCTGCTCACAGATGCTGACATGGCACTGTTAATTACACTGGCAGGAAACACAAAACATGGACATGAAAAAGTAATAACAGACCTATTAAGTAGTCATTCTCTGACAGCCTTGATCCTCACTGCCCGACAATGTTTCCTTCCTCCTCGTTACCCTTCTGTTTCAGAGTTCCAGAAACACCATGGTTGTCTTCTACCCTTTCCTTCCTGTTCTTCTTGAAGTAGACCTGATAGTAAGGTTTATCATATGGATTCTGTCAATAGGAAGGGAAAGACAGAAGGCAAAGCTCATGGTTTGAGAGCACTTAACCCGCTGAAACTGGTGATCTTCAAGGCTACAGGGCAACTTGTTCTCGACGGAGCAGCCTTGCTGGCTCCACCCTGATGATGCATCGGCCCACCACCTCCAAAGTAGTCAGCGAAAATATTATCACCTGGAGACTTGCTGCTGGAGGATCTCGATCCTCCACCAAATGGGCTCCAGGACCCAAAGAACTCTGCGAAAATATCGTCAGCACTTCTTGGGTTGAACCGGGCCTCTCCGTATTGATCGTATATTGCTCTCTTCTGAGGATCCCTAAGCACCTGAACACATTTCCACAACCAATAAGACGAATAAATCCTCCTACAGTTGCAACAAAGCACGAACATGTTTCAGATGTCACACCAGACCAAACCAAAGGCTTACGAGTAACCAAGATACAGGGACATAAGCGACTATTGAATCCAGTTCACCGCTAATCGGGACAAAATATAGCAAGAAGAATTGCTAGCGAAAGAAGAAGCACGCAATCATTCAAAAGATAATCTCAACAAAGCCATCATCTTTCGCTCGGACTATGTATGCTTGAATTACACGAAATCACTAAACCCACAAAAAGCATAATTAAGATCAGATTCGCAAACAAAAAAACCAATTGGGCATAAAAACAAAAAAGGAAAAAGCTGTCAGTTTTATCTCCCCCAATACCAGAAGACATGTTCCGGGCAACAATCAAGCCAGAGAAGAGGAAGATCACGAGGAGATGAGAAACAAAAAGGAGAGAAATTCCCGGGACGGGACATGGTGGCAAACGAAAATGGAAACCTCGTAAGCTTGGGAGATCTGCTTGAGCTTGGATTCAGCCTCCTTTTTGTTGGTAGGGTTGTTGTCGGGTTGCCATTTCATGGCGTGTTTTCTGTAAGCTTTGTTGAGGTCATCATCCTTGGCGCTGCGATCGACCTGAAGGACCTTATAGTAATCCGCTCCCTTCCGCTACTCTCTTTGTTCCTCTCCCACTGACTGGGTTTTGACCTGAATCCCACGCAGGTTTGCTTTCCTCTTAAAATGGTAGTAATATTTTTTAGAATTAAAATATGAATGTTGTTGCCGAGTATCTAAGCGAGTTTCGATATTTGGATTTGTACCAAAGAAAAAGGTATTAAAACATCGTATCCAAATTCGTATCCGTAGGTTTTGGATTACTAGTTTAATCTTGAACTTTATGCTAGTTTAATCTTGAGCTCTCTTTATACCAGATTTAATGAATTTTATGACAGCTACTTACACAGACATGAATGTCTCGTATATTATTAGACCAGACCAAAAAGTATTACATAAATCATACATCTTCTGCTCTTCTGTATGCTATAGCACAACACGAAAGTCTGACCCTTTCTTCCATCTTTTTCTCCTGTCCAACGTTCACCAAGAAGAATAAGAAGACAAGGGCACGGGGAAGACGATCACCCTACCCCAGAAGCTTCTTGATTCCGGCCTTCTGATCCACTGTCAATCTTGCCGGGAATTTGATGACAAACTTGATTCTCAAGTTCCCTTTCCTAGCGGGATCTTTCTGCAGAGGCATCCCTTCCTTTGGAACCACCTCCTCGTATTCAGGGTGGATCACATTGTTGATTGGGATGGTCAGCCTCCGTCCGTCCAAGGTCGTGAGATTCACCGTGTAGCCAGCCAGGGCCTCTGTCAGGGCGACCTTTTGGGTGACTACCAAGTCATTTCCATCACGGGTGAACACGGAATGGGGCTTCTCATCTATGACGAAGACAAGGTCAGCCGGGATCACGCCAGGCTGCTCGTTTCCTTTCTCTGGGAATGTGATCTTTGTGCCTTTTTTCCACCCGGGTTTGACGTCTATTGTCAGAATTTCTTCCACCTGCATCGTTTTACTGCACAAAAGAAAGCATGTTCAAAACTAGGCATTGCCCATAGCGTTCAAACCTAAACATGACAGACACTAGGCAACCAAAATGAAAGCATCTACATATGTGGAACATCCTACTAATGTTGAAAGCTTCAATCCTAGTACTTACCCGCTGACATCAGCAATCTCCCGGGAGATCTTCATCTTCTTGGTGGTACCCTTGTATAGATCTTCAAGGCTACAGGGCAACTTGTTCTCGATGGGAGCAGCCTTCCTGGCTCCACCCTGATGATGCATCGACCCACCACCACCTCCTCCAAAGGAAGCAAACATATCATCACCTCCAAACATGCTGGAGAATCTGGATCCTCCTCTTCCACCCCCACCAAATGGGCTTGAGAACCCAAAGAACTCAGCGAAAATATCGTCAGCACTTCTTGGGTTGAACCTGAAGGAGGTGGGGCCGTCCCCTGTCGAGAAGAAGGTGGCTCCCCCTGCATCAGGAGGTGGTACATTCCCCTTCAACCCTTCCTCCCCGTATTGATCGTATATTGCTCTCTTCTGAGGATCGCTGAGCACCTGAACACATTGCCACGACCAATTAGACGGGAAAATCCTCCTACAATTGCAACACAGCACGAACAGGATTCACATGTCACCAGCTTAGCCAGAGCAAAGCAGGGCAAAACACAGGGTTTAAGCAACAACCATTGACTTTTGAAAAGGAAACTCACAACTCGGACAAAATCTGGGGGTAGAGAACCGAAAAAGTATATCAAGAACTAGATTTGCTAGCCAAGGAAGAAGCACGCAATCACAAAACGACAAGATAACAAAGACAAAGCCAAGATCCCCATGACAAATTACAAAAGTTATCTCAACAAAGCCATCATCTTTCGCTCGGAATTTGCTTGAATTACACGAAATCACTAAACCCCTAACAATAATTAAGAACAAATTCGGAAACAAAAAAACCTATTGCGCATAAAAAAAAAAGAAGCTCAGTTTAATCTCCGCCAATACCAGAAGACATGTTCTCAATCCAGAGAAAAAGGAGATCAGGAGGAGATAAAAAACAAAAACAATCCATCTTCAGATCGAATTCAATCAATATAATAGAAAAAAAAAAAGGAGAGAAAATCTGGGACAGGACATGATGAATAGAAACCTCGTAAGCTTCGGAGATCTGCTTGAACTTGGATTCAGACTCCTTTTTGTTGGTAGGGTTCTTGTCGGGATGCCACTTCATGGCGAGTTTTCTGTAAGCTTTCTTGAGGTCATCGTCCTTGGCGCTGCGATCAACCTGAAGGACCTTGTAGTAATCCACTCCCATCCCTCCCTCCGCTTCTCTCTTTCGCTTCTTCAGTTTCGCCTAATCTCAGAGATCCCAAAGCTGCTCGATGTTCACTTGGAGGAGGAGAGAGTTCGGTCTTAAGACCGACGCATGTTTCCTCTCAGCGCCTGGAGAATTCCGTCGAAGGTTCCAGAAGTCGCTCTTTTATTTGAATGACGTCTGTTTTCGGATTTTTCTCCTCTTAAAATAGCAATATTTATATTTTATTTAGTATCGAAATTTGAGAGCAAACATATTATCATTATTATTGGAAAAAGCAACTGCAATTTTCGTCCATTGGGCCCAAATCGTAGGCCCATGTTCTAGTTTTCAATGTCCAACCTTGTTTGATAAAATTACTAGTGAGGGCCTTCCTAAATATATTTGTACTGTTTGTTTCGTCATATTAATCATATAATGAATTGGAAAAACAATGGTAACGAGGCTTGCCGAGGTGATTGATTACAAAGCTTTTGGTTCGCGTATTGAATAATCCATAAAAAAAAGTCTATATAGACTCTGTAATTAATGTGATAAACTCTTTTAATTTCTACATTGAAATTTATTTTTAAACGGAACTTTTAAAAAACGTTTAAAGTTTAAATATTTAATTATATTATTTATAAAAAAATTAAAATTTAATATAAGGGTTGGGAAAAATTAATGTGTTTATTGGTTTTCACTAGGAGTGGGCGTTTCGGGAAACGGTTCGGGTTCGGGACGGAATAGATCGGTTCGGTTCTTTCGGTTTTACAAAAATAGATACCAATCGGGTTTTTTTTATTGTATTCGGTTCGGTTTCGGTATCGGTTCGGTTCGGTTCTGGGTTTTATTAAAAAAATGATAGATTTTCTTTAAAAATATTCGGTTTTTCGGGATTTTTAAAGTTTGGTTCGGTTCGGTTTCGGGAAAATTTGGTTCTCTAAAATTGGTACTGTTCAGGAAATAACAGCGGTTTCGAATCGGGAAAAATACCGTTTTAACGATTCGGTTCGGTTCGATTCTAAACGCCCAGCCCTAGTTTTCACTGTGAATATGTTTGTGGTTAACCGTTTTGATTCTCTTTCCCATTATTCTGTAACAGAGTCATAACATACATGTATTTATACTCTTCAAATATACAACCGCCATAACGGCTTACAAAACTGATATTTGTATATATCTAACAGATTTTTCGTTTTTCTCATTTCATGGTTTGCATGAAGTGTAGTGTCAGCCCTCTCTATCAGCCGTGCATTAGGGTTTTCGCGTACGCTGAAGCAGAGGCTGTTCGATCGTTCTGCGTTGGAAGTTCGTATTTTCTGTGAAGTTTTGAGAGCGATCTTGACGGAGATGGCTCCATCCCCCGAACCAAACAGCGTTGGCGGTGGTGCCAAGCGTACGGTGAAGGTTCCTTCAAAGGATCCCAAGAAGAAGGAGGAGGACCTGGTGAGTTTTCTTCGGTTCGTTTTGGCTTTCTTTCCGCAATCTTTTATGGCTACAGAGCCAGCGAAAGCGTTTGGTATCTGGAGAGATCACAAGTAAAGTTATGCCTAGAGTCGTTGGTTTTGTAGCAATTCCCAATCTCATCCGAAATGTTTCATAAGAATTAGGGATTGCTGGTAAGCTGTTCGTTTATCGGGAGAACTTCTGCGAAGCGAGTGAGTGGAATGTTGCCATTAAGCGATTGAGATTGAAGATGATTTCTAGCATCGGTATTGATCTGGAACAGAAAAAAAAATGTTTCTAGCTCGAGCTACTTATCTAATGACTGTGGTTCCGATCAACAGTTTTTGTTCCCTGACTGTGGTTCCGATCAGTTCCTGGCTCGTAGGGCTACTTATCTAATGACTCAATTTGCGTCTATCTTAGTCCGAAGAGGATTTGCAACTAAAGCAGAATGTGGAGCTCTACGTTGAAATGGTTCAGGATCCGAATCCTGAATTGCAGAAGGTTGCTCTTGAGAGCATGAGGTAATTCTTGAACCTCATAATTTTACCTTGAGCTGGTTCAGTTTTGGTTATCTCAAGATACAAGGGCCCGATTCAACTATTTAACTTAAATTTGAGCGTTTCAAGTGCTAACCTATGGACTTGTAGAATTTTGCATTTTAGCTGCTTTTAGTGTATGAGTCATTTGAGCAGTCTCTCCTCTTAGTTCAGCATTAGTGATGTGTTTTAGTTTTTGTTTTATAGACGGGAAATTCGAGCAGCAACGAGCTCGATGACTTCAGTTCCTAAACCACTCAAGTTCCTTCGCCCCCATTATGGAACTTTGAAGGCATTTCATGAAGAAATGGTTGATTCCGATCTGAACATATGTAGTCAGGCAAGTTAAATTCATATTCTGTATTCATATTCCCTGGATATAGTTTAAACATGTCATTTTTTCTTTATTTGCAGAAATGCTTAGCAGATATACTCTCTGTTCTGGCCCTGACCATGTCTGCTGAGGGTGAACGCGTATACTTTTTCTTACAACTGAACGGGTTTCTTCTTATTCCACATGTCCTGCATTGTTTTCTTTGGCATGGATAACAGTTTAGCTGTTCTTGATCGATTTGAAATTTGGTTAAGTCTTGCGGTAGTGAATTTTCTCAGTACATTGCGACTGCTCTCTTTTAATCTTTTACACGTCTCTTTCAGGAAAGCTTAAGATATAGGTTGATGGGATCAGAGGGTGACATTGGCTCATGGGGCCACGCGTATGTCAGAAATTTGTCTGGAGAGATTGCACGAGTGTATATGAAGCGTAAGGTTAGCAATCTACATATCTATTTGGTCTTTGCCAATGTTGCCGTCATAGGATTTTTTTTCTTGTGTTCTCTCCATGTCATGTCAACTTACCTCTGTGTTTCTTCCTGAAGTAATGAAGTTTGATGTACTAATGAGTTATAAAATTGTCTTTTGTTTTACATTGAAAAAGATTGCTGAAATATGGTTATCTGCCCATCTTCCTATGTTTGTCATTTCAGTTGGAAGAAGCCCCTAATGATGATTTAATGGAGCTTGTGCAACAAATAGTTGCTTTTCACATGAAAGTGAGATCCTGATCATGTTATTCTTTTTTTGTTCTTTTGCATCTTGTTTTGTGGAAATCGAAATGAGTGGAAAGGAAGAATTCATGCGGTCAACCCCAAATAAACTTGGGATTAAGGGATGTTGCTGTTGTTGTTGTTGTCGCATCCTGTTTTGTGAAGAACTATGACCAAAATTCTTTTTTTTTTAAACTTTAGAAATGTTTCTTTGTGGACTTAAGTTTCTTCTTTTGTAGCATAATGCAGAAGCTGAAGCTGTTGACCTTTTGATTGATGTTGAGGAATTTGATCTCTTGCTTGAGCATGTAGACAGCACAAATTTCAAGCGAACATGCCTGTACCTCACTAGTGCTGCAAAGTAATTTCTTATTCTGATTCTGAAAATATATGTTGAAACTTGAAGCTGTTCTGGCAATATATCTGTAGTATTGTTGCATATCAGTGATGAGATTTACTTGATTATCTTGTGTAGTCTACATCCATTTAACAACCTATGTCTTTGGGTTTTCAGATATCTCCGTGATCCAGATGACTTCTTGGTTCTAGATATTGCTTACAGGATCTACATGAAGTATGAAGAATACCCAAATGCCTTGCAGATTGCGTTGTTTCTAGATAATATGGAGGTCTGGCCTCCGTTCTTATAGGACGATGATATCCATTTCATTTACGCTTTCTGCTCTATTTCTCGCTGGAAATTACCTTTTATGGTTAAGGACTCCGAATCTATGCGGTGTTTTTATCAACGTCTCGGGTGCTTTGTGGTGCTAATATTTCAGTATGTGAAGCTAGTATTCACCTCGTGTAGAGATTTGCTGAGAAAGAAACAGTTCTGCTACGTGATTGCCCGGCATGTAAGTTGTAATATATTTCCAGCTCACTAATTTCTATTTCCTTTCGTTCGGTTTTAACTTTTTTGTGCTGATTGAACCAGTACTCCTTTCTGTTGTAGTAATTTGCCTGGCTCATTTTTGTTGGTATTCTGTTCCTTAATGACATACTGACAGTTGATAGACATATTAGCTCAGGGATGATGAACCTCGATCTGGTTGTCCCTCTTTTTTTGGCCTAGTGTAATACTGTTTGGCGGGATAAATATGTTGTTCATTAGGCACATCTAGGCCACTTATTTCATGATCTGGCCTTCACTTGTCAACTGCTGCATCCTTATTGCTCAAGAGTGCATTCGGTATGGGGATGTGAATGTGATACTTGCTTATATACTTATGGTTTCTCGTTTTCTCTTGCAGGGTATCATTTTTGAGCTTGACGCTGAGATGGTTGCAGACGACGACGAAAGAGAGGCCCTGCAGGATATTGTTAACAACACAAAATTGAGTGAAGGATATCTAACTCTGGCGCAGGATATTGAGGTTATGGAGGCCAAAACCCCCGAAGATGTATATAAGGTAATTTAGTTTACTGGATAGTCTGTCTATTTCTGGTATATTTGGGTATGGATTATTATGTTTGTCGGTTGTTGACTTGTGCATATGAATTTTTTTAGGCTCATTTGCTTGATAGGAGGGCTAGTATAGGGGCGACTGCTGATTCTGCTAGACAGAATTTGGCCGCAACCTTTGTGAATGCATTTGTAAATGCTGGTTTTGGCCAGGTATTGATTACCGTCTTATGTTCGCTGCAGAAAGACTTTGGTACTTCGGCTGTTCTCTTGATATATTCCTTATTGCAGGACAAATTAATGACAGTACCATCGTATGCAAAATGGATCTCCAAACATAAAGAGCATGGAAAGACCAGTGCTGCTGCTAGTTTGGTATGCTATTTGTTGCTCGATGGATTTTTCATCTGTGTTGAAACTGTGCGAAGAAAGGATGTGTCACTTAACCTCCTTTGTTAATGTTAGGGAATGATTCTGCTGTGGGATGTGGACTCTGGACTTGCTCAAATTGATAAATATTTCTATAGCAATGACAATCACGTCATTGCTGGAGCACTGCTGGGAATTGGCATTGTTAATTGTGGCATCAAGAATGATTGTGATCCTGTTAGTTGATATCTTCATTGAATTGTGGGAGCTCCTGCTCATTCCTCATTGTTGAGCAACCATTTCCCTTTCTCACTTGGTTTTGTTCTCAGGCATTGGCTCTTATTGATGACTACTTAGACAAGGAGGAACCATCTATCCGAATTGGTGCTATCATAGGTCTCGGAATGGCATACGCTGGTTCACAGAATGAACAGGTGAATTACATGTTACCTCATGTCGAAAGTTTGGCTCCAAAGAAATGCCATTTGTTTTATGGATTATGCTTTATTGCATTGTACCGTGTCGAATATGTGATGTGATTTTCAAGATTAATAATTTGTTTGCTGTGTTGGCAGTTAAGAGGCAGATTGTCTCTGATAATGCATGATGCAAAAGCAACTCTTGATGTCATATGTTTTGCTGCACTTTCTTTGGGAATGATATTTGTCGGTTCCTGCAATGATGAAGTTGCTCAATTAATTATATTTGCTTTGACGGATCGAGGTGAGGCAGAATTTGGTGAAGCCGTTACTCGTTTCTTGCCTCTTGGGCTTGGTCTTTTATACCTTGGCAGACAGGTAGACAAAGTGCTAATATGACTGCTCTGAGGACTTTAACAATCGGGAACATCATGTTCGTCTTACTGGGTCGTTATTCATTTACTGATGAATGCTAATCGATTCATATACGTTCCAGAAAAAAGTGAGGGCTACAGCAGAAGATTCAAAGGCATTCAGCGAGAAGATTAGAAAGTATTGTGATATGACACTTCTATCCTGTGCATATGCCGGAACAGGGAACGTGCTTAAGGTATCTAATCATGGCTGTATTATATAGTTCAATCGTAACTTTGTCGTTCAATCGTTTCACTCCATATTCTTGCAGGTCCAAGACCTTCTGGATCAATGTGGAGAGCATCTTGAGAAGAGCGAAATTCACCAGGGGCCAGCTGTGCTTGGACTTGCTATGGTTGCTATGTCTGAAGAAATAGGTCTTGAAATGGAAATCCGTTCTTTGGAGCATGTGCTGCAGTATGGAGAACAGAACATTCGTCGTGCTGTGCCTTTGGCTCTCGGTCTCCTGTGTATATCAAACCCCAAGGTAAGTTTTTGCCGCATCTTGTTTTATGTCGCGAGGTTAGGTGTGTTACTGGTGACGGTGTGGTTGGGAAGAGCAGTGCAGGTTGTTTGATCTTTTTTCATTATTCCAGGTGAATGTGATGGGCACGTTGAGCCGCCTTAGCCATGACACGGATTCGGAAGTTGCCATGGTGAGATTTTCATTTTATTTTGCAGTCTCCCTAGTATACTGAATAAGCTGATTTTTTTTTCCTTTTAAAATCTGAATTCAATTATACAGGCCGCAGTCATTTCCCTGGGATTGATTGGTGCTGGAACTAACAATGGACGGATAGCTGGCATGCTTCGGAACCTGTCCAGCTATTATTACAAGGATCCCAGCCTTCTCTTCTGCGTAATCTTTCTCTGGAAGCACTTTTTTTTTTCTCCTGAAATAACACATTTTCTCTTCTGAGTACTCATTTTAGCGAGCCGTTTTGCAGGTGCGTATTGCTCAAGGTCTGGTGTATATGGGAAAGGGGCTTTTGACTCTTAGCCCCTTCCACTCTGAACGTTTCTTGCTGTCACCGTAAGTTGAATAATTTGTTTTGCATTATGATGCGTTTGTATCAAACTGATCGCTGACTTCAAAAATTTTAGCAAACGAATCCTTACTCTGATTATTATACTCCCCGCTCAGAACCGCACTTGCTGGTATTGTTACATTCTTGCATGCGTGCTTGGACATAAAATCCATCATACTCGGGAAATACCACTATGTGCTGTACTTCCTTGTTTTGGCAATGCGGGTGAGTTAAAATTCAATCCAGGG
This sequence comes from Tarenaya hassleriana, assembly GCF_000463585.1. Taxonomy (NCBI): domain Eukaryota; kingdom Viridiplantae; phylum Streptophyta; class Magnoliopsida; order Brassicales; family Cleomaceae; genus Tarenaya; species Tarenaya hassleriana. The sequence goes on from NW_010966933.1 coordinate 25,678, forward strand.
CCACCACCAAAGCAATTAAATCCGTATTCTATCTTCTCTGTGTCTAATGTTAATTTGTTTTATCACCACTTTTTATGTGTAGCCGAGGATGATGATGACTGTGGACGAGGACCTCAAGCCCATCTCAGTTCCGGTCCGTGTTGGACAAGCTGTGGATGTGGTTGGTCAGGCAGGTCGACCAAAGACCATAACTGGTTTCCAGACACACTCGACGCCAGTTCTCCTGGCTGCAGGCGAGAGAGCCGAACTGGCAACGGAGAAGTATGGTCTTATTCCTCGTTTTATGTATTTTCATTCGTCCGAGTGTTTTTATTGTAGTAACGCGCGTCGTGGGATGGAACACAGGTATATTCCACTGTCGCCTATATTAGAAGGGTTCATCATTTTGAAGGAGAATCCAGACTACAGGGAGGAGAGAGAGAGAGGCGATACACACATGGGTTAGAGAAGAGATTGTAGGGGAGGAAGGAAGGGAGTGAGTTTTGAAAGAGAAGTTCTTGGCCTGAATATTTCATGATGTTTCCCAAGTTAAAAACTGGAGAAAGCACAAAAGGAGAAGGGAGAGTGACGAATGAGAGAGGCATAGGCTTTTGTTTTCATGTTGATAGATATTAGAGAAGGCAATAAGAAGATTCGTTTCAGGTTATCCATGTCGGTTATATCTCCTTCAGTTTCTTTGATCGGATGAGCTGATATTGGTCCTCACCGCCTGAATACTTCAACAGAACCTCACTGAGACTGAGGCCAAGATTGAGTCAGTCAGTCGCTTTAGAAACATGAGGGAGCGAGGCCGAGGTCAGGTGCGTCGGAGACCTCAGACACCTGACTCACACGCCCACCAAAGCGAGAATGCTACAAAGAGCTCGTCCTTCATGCATTCATCGTCCAGAAAATTCATACAATCTCCATCTACATCAGGACTTCACACGGCAGAATTACCAGAAAAAAATACCCTTATGGTTAACTTGAGAAAAGAGGAGACTCGTTTATCTTTCAGAATCACTAGAGAAGATCCTAATCATCCATAAAAAACAAAAACTAGAAATCAGTGATCACCCACGTTAACCAATTCATATTCGATAAGCGAAAGATTGTTATCCTCTTTGACTGCAAAAGAAGCAGGTTCAGTGACTTCAATACGCCCCCATTTATCAACAGAAAGCCTCATTGTGCTCTTGAACATATCTATCTTGGAATTGCGCAGTATGACAGTAGATCCTGGCTTCATAACATCAACTGGTCCACAAAAGAAAAAACAGAGAGTTACCATGTTACTCCATAACCGCGAAACTTGACCTGTAACTATCTCGCTAGTATTTACTATGACGAGGCCAAACACATTGGGAAACTTGGGTAAATCCACGGTCAATATGTAACAAAATGTTTGCTAACTGAAAAGGCACACCTTTCTGGGCATTCCACAGTTCTGAATTCCTAGCATTCAATAAAATCTGAAGTCCACATTTTTAACATGAAACCAATCAAGAAACTGGAACGAAGTACTGCCCTTTAACATTTTTTTTATAGCCGTATAATGCTTTGACAAGATGATTGTATTTTATAATAATCCCTGGAAGTCCCGTGGGTGGTCAAATACATGTCTTTTCTTATCCCCAAAAAGAAACATACAAGTTGACGAATACAACTGCAAAGATCGGGAGAACATGTGACCTGGGAACAGATCAATTGATGAAACACTATGGCTACGTTTTTTTTCCGGTAATAGAAACACAATGGATAATTAGTTCTCATTAGAACTATCAGTCAAAACCCTAGGATATATCCTGACAAAGATCTATATAAATGTAAAAGTCAGGTACCTTGATCGTTACGAGCAGTGAAGAGAATACAGCCGGTCTCGTCGCCGACGAGACACTCAGCGATTCGACTCGGGTGAGATGGTTGAGTAAGAGAAGCCGCAGACCGGGCCTTCCGGTTGGTTGGGACGATAGTTTTGACCTCAACGACATTAACGGTCAACGTGTGACCGCTCGTCCCCGGCTTCAACTGTTCCACTTTCACGAACACAGGCTTTCGCTTAGCAGTCGCCGTTCCCGATGAAACTGCGGCAGTGGCCATGGCTACGATCGCACCAAAAGACGTAGAAAAGAGGAACCGATGAAATTGTATGCTGCTGGGTGATGGGAAGAGGGCGGATTAGGGTTTATAAATTGTTTGCTAGACGGCGATTGGTATTTCGAGGATTGCCACGTGGTTGTTCCTAAGTGGACTGTGACAAGACTTTTGTTTTCCGAATTAGAATATGTTTAGTTAAACAAAAAAAATGAAAAATATAAATGCGCATTTTAGGCAAAGAAAAATAAAAATGCGTTTTCATAAGGTTATTATTCTTTGGTATTAAAATAATTAGACAGGAGGAACAACAGTATACAGAGAGAGAGAGAGAGAGAGAGAGAGAGAGAGAGGTGATTTTATTTTTTTGTGTGTGAAAGCACAAGCGCCAAGGCTTGCTCCTCCTCTGGCTCCACAGCTTCCTCTTCTTCCTCAGGATGTAGATTTATGCGCCTGTAGCGTACTATCACCATTACCATGAAACCTGCAACATTGAAAAATAAAAATGCCTTCCATCATCCATCCATATACTGTGTGTGTGTGTGTATACTATATATACATACACCGCAGTGGTTAGTATGATAGGGTACCTGCGAGAATGCGAGATTTGAAGGAAGTGAGGTTCCAGAAAGCTGTAGCGGCGGAGAGTGCAACCATCCTCTTGTGGGAACAGCCTCCCCATCCTTCAACTACCCTCTTCTTCATCCTCTCGACTGCGCGTCATTATCAAAGCTCAACTCACATGGACGTCGACTGTTGAAGATTCAAGAACTATGCAACACTCAACAGCTTTACTCACCTTTCTGGTTTATGGGGATGGAGTAGCAGGAATAGAGCTTTGGAACACTGAAGCCGAGGAAAAACCCTGTTCCAGCAACACACACACACTCACTCGTTATGCATCCAGACAGAGCCCAAGCTCTTTTCTTTGGTTTGTTGATTCAGCCACAAGTGTTTCAAAAATCATACCAACGGCGCATAGCCTCCACAGTGTGATCAGGTGACCATACTCAGCTCCAATTATCAGAAAGGGTGTCACCTGTCATGACAAACACAAGGATAAGCCCCGGATATACACACAGACAGTCCCTGTAATAACACCCAATCATGCTTATACATATAGACAAGAATGCACGTTAAACCAGTCTGACAAGTTTGGAGTGGTGAATTTATCAAGAAAAAAGTTACTTTTAATGTCATCAATGGCTCTCCTGAGAAGAGCTCTCTCATCTTTGAAATCGCCAGGTTGGTCGCCGGAAGAACCCGTCTGGCTATCCGCAAAATGTCCTGCTCCCCCACGCAAAATCCTCGCTTCGTTTCTTGGCTGTTGCTGAAAACAGACAAATGTATCAGAGTACGAGGAACAGCCAGACAAGCTGAGTTGCACATGTAAATAGGGTCGGATGAACACGCCTACCTTTGACAAAGGGTGTTTGACAAGAACGATGCAACGAGAAACAGAAGGCCGAGGTGGGAAACCGCTGAGAAAACACTTCAAACCCCAAAGTTTCCAAATCTTTAGGTACTTCTTTTTCTCAGAAATGAGGCATCTGCCCAAAAGCCGGAAGCACTGGAGGAATCACATACCTAAAGCTGACTCCCTTGGAAAAGAAAGATGACAAGAAACCCAAACATCCAAAACCGAACCAGAGGGTGGATTTTGCAACATCTCTCCACATAACCAAATCATCCACGATTGCTCCAATCCCATCCAAATCGCCTTCACACACATCCTCATCTTATCACACACAAAAAAGAAAGATGAAACCAAACAGCGACATCTACTAAACTGAGTAGAAACGGGAAACGGATGTTAATTAGAGGGGGCGTACTTGGGTTTGAAGGTGGACAAGGAGAAGGCAACAAAGGGACTGAACTTTGCTTCTCCTTCTTAGACCGACGGGTCGTCTTTCGTCTCCTTGGCTTTAGGGCTTCGTCGATGACGACGTTCGGTTCCTTATCTTCCTTCACCTCCACCACCTCAGATCGTCTCTTCGATCTGCGGGCATTCCTCGGCGAGGCACTAGCCAAAATGCCCTTTTGCCCTACCTTCGACCTGCACCGCCTGCGCACGGCCCCAGCAGGCTCCGGAGCTTCGTCCATGGACATTTCGAGCTTGTCAGCCAAACGGGTTCTCGATCTACGGAGCGGAGGAGACAACAAGAGGAGTTCGCGAACAGGAACGGGAGAACAAGAGGATCTAACGGAGGCGGGCGATGGGTATGGAGTACCGTTGTTCTTGGGAGATGGTAGAACTAGATCGAGAGAGAGGTTGGGAGATTCTCGGTTGGATTCGGAAACGCGATGGAGACGAGAAGCTGATCTAGGGTTGGATCGGTGGGAAGGAGGCGTACGCTCCATTTATTCAGAGGCGGTGATGTAGCTCTGTTTGGAAATCAGAATTGAGTGAGGGATTTATGAAATGGGTTTGCTCTGAAATTTATGAACTTTCTTCGTTCGAGTCGAGTGTGTCTACTTGTCTTGTTGGTTCCTCGACCGTGGGTCAGATAGCCGTTGGAGACAAAAGAAAGAACATAAAGTATGGGACTTTGTCACTTTGAATCTTGACGGCGGCATATGGGTCCGTTCTTTTTCAACGGTAAAGCAAAATATGGTTCTTTTTTGGGCCCTTGTCTCATGGGCTTCCAACGGTAAGAGCTAGCACATGAGAGGATTATTGAGCAACAAAACAGATAAAACATAAAAAAAAAAAAAAGGTTCATACTTTGAGGCATACATTCATTGAAAGGAACTAAGAAGAGGGGACAGCCTCATTCACTTTAGAGAGTGCCTGTGGACGAAACTCTTTAGTCTGGAAATTGCGTCTCTAAGAGATTGAACCTCAACTGCGAATGTGATCCGGAGCCAGTTCTTGAGTCCAACTGCTCTACCTGCGTTCGTTTAATTGTTAAATGGAACAAGTGCCACTGAATTTAGGTGAAGAGGGTACTACCAGGCAGGATGATAAGCGATTCCTCTTTGGCCAATTTGCAGCAGAAGTCCAAGTCATCTCTAATGTCTTCAAGCAACCAGAGCTTTAACCTTACCATCAGAAACATTGATCCTTGGGGTTTGGAGGGGCAGTTGAGGCAGGGGATCTTCTTCATCTCCTCGTAACATATCTCTCCACATTCTCTTATCAACTCCAGTTTCATGTAAAACCTATCTTCTTTTCCGAGTATTTCAGGGATCGCCCCCTGCAAACCATTTCCATTTACCTTCTTCTGTTTACCGAAACCATGAATGAAGCTCAAGTATTGCAAATATACCTGAATAAATGTCACGGCGTCGGTCGTCATGTTGAGATAGTTGTTTAGACTCCTCACAAACTGAAACAGACAGATTCATTCCATGCTAATTACTGTAAAATCTAAAGGATTCAATTCATGTACTGCTAATGGGAATAACTTTTGTATGATCAAAACATGCCCCACCCACCCCGGATTGTTTAAGGATGTGGTGAGGGTCAAAAGTGACAATCCAACCAAGTCTCCAGCCAGGTAAGAACCAACCCTTTGATAAGCCACCCAGCTTGATCACGGGTGCTATCTCTGCATACTCTGCCATCGACACAAATGCTTCGCTCCCAAACACGAAACGCTCGTATACTTCGTCTGCTATCACCATTATTCTCAGCTCTCGAGCCGTCTCAGCAATCTTCATCCATCACCCGCCTCATTAACATACTCTACAAGAACTCAAATTAAAAAAAAAAAATGATCCAGAAAGGGCAGCCAACCTTTCGCAGATGTTGACGAGAGAGTACATTTCCACAAGGATTGCAAGGGTTTATAATCAGCATGGCAGCGGTTTTATCGTCTGCCAAAGCTTTAACAGCATCAAGATCGACCTCCCAGCCCTTATCGGGCAAGAGGTTGAAATATCGGACCTCGAGTTGGCTGAAAGAGGCTCGGGACCCGTAAGCCGAGAAACCAGGCCTTGGCAGCAGGATGTTGGCTCCAGGACGAGCCAGTACTGATATCAGAACCTCTATCCCTTGCTTGCAACCAGCAACTACATGCACTTCTTCTGGCGATACTTTGTACGACAAATCCCGGGAGATATACTCCGCAACAGCCCTGGTTATGTTAGAAAGAAGAACATCAATCCGAATTACACCATTTGAGGCAATAATAAGGCCAAGAGAACATAGATTATCCTGTCCCCTGCAATGAGAAAGATGTCGCACAAAAAAGCAACAAGTGTCTCTTGTTTCTTTTTTCCTGCTGATATCAGACAAAACCCATTGATCAGACTTGAGGAACTAAACATTAAAAGATATTGACTTGGACTAATTTTCCGCTGATACCCATCATAAAAAAAACGAGAATGGAACAAAAGTCAACGCTTTGGTTCTGAGAAGCGATCGAGAAGAAGAGAATTCAGTAAGAAGGGACTCACTTCCTGGCAATAGGGATACCGGAGGTATAAGAATAGCTGTTAAACTTGGCGGAGAGGAGAGCTTTGGCGACAGCATTCTCAGGACTTGGACTAATTTTCCGCTGATACCCATCATAAAAAAAACGAGAATGGAACAAAAGTCAACGCTTTGGTTCTGAGAAGCGATCGAGAAGAAGAGAATTCAGTAAGAAGGGACTCACTTCCTGGCAATAGGGATACCGGAGGTATAAGAATAGCTGTTAAACTTGGCGGAGAGGAGAGCTTTGGCGACAGCATTCTCAGTGGCCTCATCGATGCGGAAGCTGGGGAAGGAGGAAGGGTCGCCGTGTCCGAGAGCAATGACGGGTCTGCTCTCGGAAGGGTCGAGACTTGAACGCAGTATGTGGAGAACCTCTCGAAGGCCGTCCTTACTCGACCTTTCAAGAGCTTTGTTCGCTCCGAAATTCCACTGTTTCGACCCCTTCTCCTCCATTTCTCACTTACCCTGAAACCTCTTCTTCGTACTCCTTTATGTACATCTCTGAAGCGGAATGGAACATGCCTTTTGTTCCGGTGACAACATACACAACTTATTTATTAACTAATCTGTATAAGCTGCGTGTTTTTTGCTTGTTGTCACGACCGGAAAGCGACGTTGTAAAAAACGTCTTCTGTTCACATATCCTCCAGAAGAGACAAAACCCGAGTTTGGTCAACAGCATATGGTGGATGAACAGTAACAACACCATTTCAAGATTCGAAAATAAGCAGAATGTGCAATGACTCTGGCTCAAATTAATGTGTTGATACTGAATAAACAAGGACGAAGCAAATAAATTCAGTTTTCTGGATAAAGTGTGGATATTGATAAGTTCCCAAGACGCATTCTTCAGTTCCTTACGCAGAGAAAGATGGAAACTTTAGCACAAAGTAGAAGCCGAACCAGAGAGTATGGGGGCTTACATTATCACAAATGAAGGGTGACAATGACTAAAGCAACAAACGTCTTATTTCATCCAAGTATGAGGAGCAAAACCTAATTTGCTTCGGTGGGGAACCTCTTCACTTCTTGGTGTGTCTCTGGGCAAAGTCGTTTAACCTAGCGAACCCTTCTATGAGGGACTCCAGCTCGACCGCAAAAGTGATTCGGACCCAGTTCTCCATCCCAACAGCTCGACCTGCACCACCAATCCTATTCAATTCTTTGACTTGCAGAGAGAAGAGAGAAGAGAAAAAAACATTTCAAGATTTTACCGGGGAGGATGAAAACTGATTCCTCTTTCGCCAGCTTGCAGCAGAAGTCCATATCGTCTCCGATATCTTCAAGCAGTGAGAGGTTTAATTTGACCTGCAGACCGAAAACTGAGTCCAATCTTCGTGGCACAGCGGACTGATCTAATGAGTCTTTGTGAATTTATTTTACCATAGCAAACATCGATCCTTGAGGTTTGGAGGGGCAATTGAGGCAAGGAATCTTCTTGATCTCCTCGTAACATATCTCTGCACATTCTCTTACCAAGTTTAGCTTCGATGAGAAGAAATCTTCTTTTGTATTTCCTATTATATCAGGAATCGCTCCCTGAAACGGAGAGAAGACACAGTTCAATATATCTCCAGCCAAAAATGGGATATCAACAAAGCCTGGGTGTTTTTTGCTCAACCTGAATGAAGGTTACAGGGTCAGTAGTCATGTTGAGGAAGTTTTCAAGGCTTCCCAAAAGCTGGACCGGAAAGAGCATATAGATACGTAAATATTGCTGCTTCTGGTCATGCAGTAAAATGAAATGAGTTTAAAGAAACAAACCCCGGAATCTTTGATGATGTGAAGAGGATCAAGTGTCACCATCCACCCAAGTCGCCACCCTGGCACGAACCATAGCTTTGATATGGCCCCCAATTTGATCATCGGCACAATCTCTGCATACTCTGCCATTGACACAAATGGGTTTCTCCCAAACGCAAAACGCTCATACACTTCGTCCGCTATCACCAATGTTCCCAACTTCCTAGCTGTCTCTGCAATCTTTTAATTTACCAAAATAACTGGCATGAATCACAAATCCACCCAAACAATGAGCCCCCTAATTGCAAGTGTTGATACAAAGCCGTTTCCGCAAAGGCATCCCAAATCCAACAATAAACATCAAGAAACAACAGAAGAACATCGTTATGCCACCTTTTGGAGATGTTGACGTGACCAAACAGTTCCACACGGATTGCCAGGGTTTATAACCACTAGGGCCACTGTTTTGTCATCTGCAAGGGATTCAACTGCATCGAGATCGACCTCCCAATCTTTTTCTGGTAAAAGGTCGAAATAGCGGACCTCGAGTCCAGCAAAAGATGCTCGGCAATCGTATATCGGGTAACCGGGCCTAGGCAGCAGAATGTTTGCACCAGGAAAAGCAAGGACTGAGATCAAGATCTCTATCGCCTGTGCACAACCAGCGGTTAGATAGACGTCATCTGGCGATATCTTGTATGAGAGATCATGAGATATGTACTCAGCGATAGCCCTGCCAGTTAAAACATCGAAACGGGTTGTAAAGAAGCCGATTAAAGAGACCCTCCAATCAAAATGCATTTTGCCCATGAACATGAACGAAACCATTTTCCATTCAGCTCAGCAAGAGTATTAGACATTGAGTTGTTGGTAAAATAAGAATATGTCTAAAACCGTGACAAAAACAAAATAAGGAACATGCAGATCATTCTTTGTGGCTTACAATCTAGAATATCGAAATGCTTGTAAGGAACACAAGAGACCTATTTCAGAATTCGCCCAAGTGAGCGTAGAGCTTTTCAACATAGTATATCAGTTGGCATCAGAACATTGACACTCAGTTCATTTTGATCTCTTTCTTTGCCTTCTACGCCAGAAACAACAAAGTGTCCCCAGTCGTTGCAATTTCCAGCCTTGATTGACAACAAATTCAAACAGAACATCAAACAGAGTTTTGCCTCCTATCACCAGATTCAGACACCACCATCCACACCATGCAAACGCTAATTTTTCCGTAATGAAGATTCACAAAGAAAAATCGAAACTTTGGCTCACAAGGGGAAACTCTGTCCTTCGCTGTAACCGTATGTGATCTACTTAGCCGCTACATATTCTCCAGAAGACAACAACGGGAAAATCACGACGAACAGCAGAATGCCCAAACATTCAAACAAAAAATAAAATCTTACTTCCTAGCGAGAGGAAGACCAGTGGTAGAAGAATAACTGTTGAAGTTGGCGGAGCGGAGGGCCTCGGAGACGGCGTCGACGGCGGAGGGATCGGTGCGGAAGCTGGGGAAGGGAGAAGGGTCGCCGTGAGAGAGAGGGATAACGGATCTGCCGTCACTGTGGTCGATATTACTCCGCAGAATGTCGATATACGTCCGGATTCCCAGCTTACTGCCGTCGATCGCCTTGTTCGCCCTGAAATTCCACGCCTTTCCCTCCATTTCCGTGCTACTGATCACGATTCATGTGGTGAAGTCTGACTGTATTCCTACAAGTTGCTTGTTTTTCTGTGACAGGTGGACCGCGACAGGACACCAGGCGCTCCCTTTGTCTTGCTCAAGGGTCCATAACCATAAAAAAAATATTAGCGATTAATATTAAAAATGAAAGGTTGCCATCATCACGATTCTCGGATCTTTGGAGAATCTGATCGGATGCCATTTCATGGCGTGTTTTCTGTAAGCTTTGTTGAGGTCATCATCCTTGGCGCTGCGATCGACCTGAAGGACCTTATAGTAATCCGCTCCCTTCCGCTACTCTCTTTGTTCCTCTCCCACTGACTGGGTTTTGACCTGAATCCCACGCAGGTTTGCTTTCCTCTTAAAATGGTAGTAATATCCACAGCACACAAGTCAATGTCATCCTTCTTGTCCTCCAACAGCGACAACAGGTCGAGCTTCTTCTTCTTCTTCTTCTTCTTCTTCTTCTTCTATACAGGCGAGCAATCTTGCATGCTATATCTACCATTTGAATTGAATTGCAACAAACAAACAAACAAAAATCATATAGTACTGCTGAGACAGAAGGGTATTACTACGAGTATTGATAGCTTATTTACCATCGTGGATTTACAAAGCATAAACTCAACGAAACCCACATGTTCAAAGGCAGTAAAACTAACAAAAGTAAACCGGCAACACATATAACCGGAGATAATTGGCAAATGGATTGCCTTGCCTCTATATAATAACAGTAGGTCAAGTTAAGGGTGAGAACGGGGTTTGTTGGAATGGCGTCCGTAGAAGCCCTTGAGCCTCTGGAAGGCATCCTCGAGCACGGAAGGGTCCGATCCGATGGATATCCTGACCCAATGCTTTTGCCCCAGAACCACTCCTGTCCCATATATTCTTAACTCTGTCAATCCACCCGGTTCACGCGAATATATTGACTTTTATTAATTTCTACATGATATATATATGATCCAATACCAGGAAGGAGGACGAGGTTTTCCTCTGAGGCTAACTTCACACAGAAATCAACATCATCCACCATGTCCTCCATCATCCCCAGCTCCAGCTTCGCCTGCATATCCATAACATCCAAATTCTCTCTCTCAGAATTACGTGTGTATATATATAATATATATATATATATCAAAATATATGGAAGGGGTATATACCAGTAAGTATGTGCAGGACTCGGGCTTCTTTGGGCAGACCATGCAGGGAATGTCGTTTATTCTTTCAAAGGCCAAGTCCACGTTCTGTTTCAACATCGCGTTCTTCTTCGTGAAGAACTCTTTCTTCGTCTTCTCCAGGATCTCAGGAAGTGCCGCCTTCCAGATAATATTTTACAAAGATATAGTTCAGAGATTTATTTAACGTGGAAAAAGGGCGACAACGAGATGAACAACAAACCTGGAGCAGGCTCGACGGGTCTGGTTTTATGTCGAGAAGCTGCTTGATGGATTCAACAACCTACACATATGGAGAACCAAACACAAAAACAAGGACTGAATTGTGTGTCCTGAATTCAGCAAAAAAGAAAAAAAGGAAGGAGGAAAGACGTATAGACCCCGGTGGAGTGGAGAAGACGGTGGGGGTCGTTAAGGGCGATCCAACCGATTCGCCATCCCGGAACAACCCAAGCCTTTGATATCGAACCAAGTGTAACTACAGGAGCTATGGACGCAAACGTTGCCATCGGAACGAAGGGTTTGTCTCCATAGATGGTCTCCTTGTACACTTCATCTGATATCACCATTATCCCTAGCTTCCTCGCTGTCTCCGCCACCTGTTGGAATCAAATTTGTACAATATGTCATGTATCGTACATCCACTTTCCTTGCAAAACCACGCGATGGATCTCGTTCATTTTGCGAGAGGCGAAACCTCGGAAACAAGAGTATACTACGTACCGGAAATAAAATCCTGAAATGCTCTAAACCTACAAACCTTCTTGAGATGAGAGTAGGTGTAAACGTTGCCACAAGGGTTGTTAGGATTGATGATGACAATGGCGGCAGTGTTGTCATCTGAAAGGGCTTCAACGCTTTCAAGATCGATCTCCCAATCCTTTTCGGGCAGAAGATGGAACCTGCGAACCTCGAGGAGGCTATAGACAGCATGGGTGTTGTAGTGAGGGTATGCCAGTTCCGGAAGCAGAATGTTTGAATGTTGTCGGGCTACAACTTCAATCATTGTCTCTATCCCTTGTGCACTCCCTGCCGTCAGATATATGTCCTCCGCCTTCAGCTTGTGTGGAAGGTCTCCGTTCAAATGATCCGCAATCGCCCTTGACGAAACGTTTAAACGTTAGTTTTTAACGCATTTTGATAAAAGCTCTGCACGAACAAGAATCCAAAGCACCTTCTAGCGGGGAGAATGCCAGCGCCGGGGGCATAAGAATTGGCGGAGCCGGAGCGGACGGCGCGGACTATGGCGTCCTCGGCCTCGACGCACGTGCGGAAGCAAAGGTGGACGGAGGGGTCGCCGTGAGCCAGGGGCAAAATGGTCTTTCCGACTTCCTTCCTACATTTGCTGAAGAGCATGCTCAGCATCCCTCTCATCGACACCGTCGTGGCTTTCCTCGCCGTCTCGCTGCCTTTGAACTTCCAGACGCTGACGCTCCTTTCTGCGTCTGCGTCTCGCGTTTAGCTTCTTCTTCTTCTTCTTCTTCGGTCCTAAAAGGAGGGACGAACAAGTTGGTGTATTGGCTCATGTCTTTTGAGTTTTTCTTCTCCTTCTCGGCCTTTTAGCCCACGGACTGAGTTGTTGATATATATACAGGCTTATCAGTCATGACAACTTTTTTTTTCTTTGCTTACACGTCACAAATGTGGTATTTGATTTTATGTGAATTTTCAACATGTTATTATTACTTTTCTTCTGAACAATAAATTATATTATTTTTCGAAAAGTATAACTACTACTGGTTTTTCCAAATTTCTAAATTAAATTTATGGATGATAAAAAAATGCAGATTTAAATGTCTGCAAGTGACAGGAAAAGACGAGCAACACAAATTTGTCAAAGAATCCAAACCATATACTATTGAGTCATATTTTAAACAACTAGATTATTTTGTTCATCTTTTTCTGTCAATCATTTTCGGCTAATAAAGAAAATGGTCTTAATTGAGGAACGACAAACTTAGTTGGGAAATTATACGCCTATATATACACATATACATATGTAGATACATATATCCATACATATACACATACATACATATATTCATACACCTATATAGACCCACATGCATGTGTCTATATATATATATATAGTTATATATATATATGCATACATACACATACACATATACATATTTATATGTATTTATCGTTTCGGATACGATATCTGACATGATAAATTTCATGAAAACACGTCAATATTGACCATTAGAAATTTAACTAGTTTTTTGGACGATCAAAAAGTTGGAAAAAAATTCAAAAGTTTACTATTCGTTTGGTAAAAAATTAATAGTTGGTTGTGAATATTACAAATGAAAAAGTTGGAATTTTTTTCTCAATTATTCCCTTGTGCCAAATATTTCATGGCCGGTACCATATGTTAAACGATCACATTTCTCTCCATATTCGCAACAATCTGTGTTCCATACGATGGAGTCTCTTGTCAGGGAAGGACATTGTTGATGGAGACAGGACAACCCCCCGATGGACATCAGACGTTACGATTTGTAAAATCCCCACGCTTGGAAAGTACTGGTGTTAAGTTCGAGCTCCCAATTTATCATAAAGATGCCAAGTTTAACAATATATCGGCACCATGGACAAACATGCCTCAATTAAAGTCCAAGTTGATCTTAAGAATGGGTAGAATTGTCCTTCAGAGGCCTGGTGCAATGGTTGAAGAGTATAAGAAAAGAGATTGATTTCAGAATTTGATCAATGAAACATTTGAGACTTATTAAAAAACTTCAGCTCCACATATATACAAAATCAGAGCAAGAAAGAGAAAGAAGACAAAGATACAGTAAAAGGAAACAAAGGTATTTCATGGAAATTGAGATAATCAACAAAAGGAAATGAGAAGAAAGAGAATCTCGCAGCGTAATATCCTCGATCATGGCATAGGATTTTCGTCGGTGATTGTTCCAGTAAGAGTCGGTGGGATTAATCAAGGCAATGATGTGTTTTGGGCTTCATCAAGGCCCACTCCATCCAAAGTTGGGCCATCGTTAAAGAGATTTGGCAGCCCAAAGTGATTGATACCAGCTTTGTCCACGTCTGAGTTCTCCTCATCGTGTGTATTTTCTCCAATATTCCCCCTCAAGCTAGGCGTGTAGAGATCGTACATGTCGAACTTGCCAACGAGATAGTGCAACATGTCGGTTGAGGTAGCCTTGGTGAAAATATCCGCCAATTGGTCACAACTCTTCGTGTAGCTCAATGAAATGATACGTTGTAGAACTTTCTCGCGGACAAAGTGACAGTCAACTTCGATGTGCTTCGTGCGTTCATGGAAGACCGGGTTGGTAGCAATGTGAATCGCGGCTTGGTTGTCACAATGGAGAGTAATTCACTACAAAAAAATCCTCGAATTCCAACGGATTTTCCAACGGATTTGTCCGTTGGAAAATTTTCCAACGGATTTTCAACGGTTTTCAACGGCGTTTCAACGACGATTTCCGTTGAAATTCCGTTGAAAATTTCCAACGGGTATCCGTTGGAAACACCCGTTGGAAATTTTTAACGGAATTTTCAACGTATTCAATTGAAAAATTGGGTTAGAAATTTCCAACGGTATTTCCAACAGATATCCGTTGGAAATTTTCAACGGATTAACGTTGGAAAAATCGGTTGCAAATTTTTAACGGAGTTCCAATGGATGTTTGTTAGAAAACAATTCCAACGGAATTCCAACGGATGCCGGTTGGAAATTTTTTTGAAAATTTTAAAAAAAAATTCCAACGGAATTCCAACGGATACCGGTTGGAATTTTTTTTGGAAATTTTTTAAAAAAAAATTCCAACCGAATTCCAACGGATGCCGGTTGGAAATTTTTTTCAAAATTTTAAAAAAAAATTCCAACGGACATCGAATGAAAATTTGGATTTTAATTGAAAAATCAATTGAAATATATATATATATATATATAT
>NW_010966933.1:41882-42225 GCF_000463585.1 Tarenaya hassleriana
GAGCTGGAGCAGTGGAAGGATGGGTGACCTACTGGGAAGTGAGTTTCGGGATCGTGGTTTGGTTGGATCGGGTTGGTGTTGATGTCGGTGTCGGGTCGGTGTCGGTGTCGGGGTCGGGGTCGGGGTCGGGATCGGGATCGGGATCGGGATCGGGATCGGGATCGGGATCGGAGTCGGGATCGGGGTCGGATTGGGTCGGGAATATGTTTCGAATTTTTCGTTGGAAAATTCCAACGGAATGCGGTTGAAAATTCCGTTGGAAAATTCCAACGGATTGTTGTTGGAAAATTCCAACGGATTGCGGTTGGAAATTCCGTTGGAATTTTCCAACCGAAATTGCGGT